>NC_069506.1:334092813-334370313 GCF_027579735.1 Bombina bombina | reverse complement strand
CACACATATATACACACACATACATACAGACCATTATATACACACACACACACATATATACAGACCATTATACACACACACACACGTATACACACACATATATACAGACCATTATACACACACACATATACACACACATATATACAGACCATTATACACACACATACAGACCGTTATACACACACACACATACAGACCATTATACACACACATATATACAGACCATTATACACACACACATATATACAGACCATTATACACACACACATATACACACACATATATACAGACCATTATACACACACATACAGACCGTTATACACAAACACACATACAGACCATTATACACACACATACAGACCATTATACACATACAGACCATTATACACACACATATATACAGACCATTATACACACACACATATATACAGACCATTATATACACACACACATATATACAGACCATTATACACACACATATATACAGACCATTATACACACACATACAGACCATTATACACACACACATATATAGAGACCATTATACACACACATATATACAGACCATTATACACACACACATATATACAGACCATTATACACACACACATACAGACCGTTATACACAAACACACATACAGACCATTATACACACACATACAGACCATTATACACATACAGACCATTATACACACACATATATACAGACCATTATACACACACACACACATATATACAGACCATTATACACACACACATATATACAGACCATTATACACACACATACAGACCGTTATACACACACACACACATACAGACCATTATACACACACACATACAGACCATTATACACACACACATACAGACCATTATACACACACACATATACACACACATATATACAGACCATTATACACACACACATACAGACCGTTATACACACACACACACACACAGACCATTATACACACACATACAGACCATTATACACACACACATATATACAGACCATTATACACACACACAGATATATACAGACCATTATACACACACACATATATACACACACAAATATACAGACCATTATACACACACACATATATACACACACATATATACAGACCATTATACACACACACATATACACACACATATATACAGACCATTATACACACACACATACAGACCGTTATACACACACACATACAGACCATTATACACACATATACACAGACCATTATACACACACACATACAGACCATTATACACACACACATATATACAGACCATTATACACACACACATACAGACCGTTATACACACACACATATATACAGACCATTATACACACACACACATATATACAGACCATTATACACACACACATACAGACCGTTATACACACACACACATACAGACCATTATACACACACACATACAGACCATTATACACACACACATACAGACCATTATACACACACATATATACAGACCATTATACACACACATATATATACAGACCATTATACACACACACACATATACACACACACATACACACACACATACAGACCGTTATACACAAACACACATACAGACCATTATACACACACATACAGACCATTATACACACACATATATACAGACCATTATACACACACACACACGTATACACACACATATATACAGACCATTATACACACACACATATACACACAAATATATACAGACCATTATACACACACATACAGACCGTTATACACACACACACATACAGACCATTATACACACACACATACAGACCATTATACACACACATATATATACAGACCATTATACACACACACATATACACACACATACAGACCGTTATACACAAACACACATACAGACCATTATACACACACATATATACAGACCATTATACACACACACATATATACAGACCATTATACACACACATATATACAGACCATTATACACACACATATATACACACACATATATACAGACCATTATACACACACATACAGACCATTATACACATACAGACCATTATACACACACATATATACAGACCATTATACACACACACACACATACAGACCGTTATACACAAACACACATACAGACCATTATACACACACATACAGACCATTATACACACACATATATACACACACATATACACACACATATATACAGACCATTATACACACACACACATATATACAGACCATTATACACACACACATATACACACACATATATACAGACCATTATACACACACATACAGACCGTTATACACACACACACATACAGACCATTATACACACACACATACAGACCATTATGCACACACATATATACAGACCATTATACACACACATATATACAGACCATTATACACACACACATATATACAGACCATTATACACACACATACAGACCGTTATACACAAACACACATACAGACCATTATACACACACATACAGACCATTATACACACACATATATACAGACCATTATACACACACACACATATATACACACACATATATACAGACCATTATACACACACACATATATACAGACCATTATACACACACACACACACATATATACACACAGACCATTATACACACACACATATATACACACATGTATACAGACCATTATACACACACACATATACACACACATATATACAGACCATTATACACACACACATATATACACACACATATATATACAGACCATTATACACACACATATATACAGACCATTATACACACACACATATACACACACATATATACAGACCATTATACACACACACACACACATATATACACACACATATATACAGACCATTATACACACACACACACACACACATATACACACACATATATACAGACCATTATACACACACACATATATACACACATATATACAGACCATTATACACACACACACACACACACATACAGACCATTACACACACACACACACACACACATATACAGACCGTTATACACACACACACATACAGACCATTACACACACATACAGACCGTTATACACACACACACATACAGACCATTACACACACATACAGACCGTTATACACACACACACATACAGACCATTACACACACATACAGACCGTTATACACACACACACACAGACCATTACACACACATACAGACCGTTATACACACACACACACACATACAGACTATTATACACACACACACACAGACCATTACACACACATACAGACCGTTACACACACACATACAGACCATTACACACACACATACAGACCATTACACACACACATACAGACCATTACACACACATACAGACCGTTATACACAGACACACACACATACAGACCATTACACACACACACACACATACAGACCATTACACACACATACAGACCGTTATACACAGACACACACACATACAGACCATTACACACACACACACATACAGACCATTACACACACACATACAGACCATTATACACACACACACACACACATACAGACCATTACACACACACACACATACAGACCATTACACACACACATACAGACCATTATACACACACACACATACAGACCATTACACACACATACAGACCGTTACACACACACACACACACACACACACACACATACAGACCATTACACACACACATACAGACCATTACACACACACACATACAGACCATTACACACACATACAGACCGTTATACACAGACACACACACATACAGACCATTACACACACAGACCATTACACACACATACAGACCGTTATACACAGACACACACACATACAGACCATTACACACACACACACATACAGACCATTACACACACATACAGACCGTTATACACAGACACACATACATACAGACCATTACACACACACACATACAGACCATTACACACACATACAGACCGTTATACACAGACACACACACATACAGACCATTACACACACACACACATACAGACCATTACACACACACATACAGACCATTATACACACACACACACATACAGACCATTACACACACACACACATACAGACCATTACACACACACATACAGACCATTATACACACACACACACACACACACATACAGACCATTACACACACATACAGACCGTTACACACACACACACACACACATACAGACCATTACACACACACATACAGACCATTACACACACACACACACACATACAGACCATTACACACACATACAGACCGTTATACACAGACACACACACATACAGACCATTACACACACACACACACACATACAGACCATTACACACACATACAGACCGTTATACACAGACACACACACATACAGACCATTACACACACACACACATACAGACCATTACACACACACATACAGACCATTACACACACATACAGACCGTTATACACAGACACACACACATACAGACCATTACACACACACACACACACACACACATACAGACCATTACACACACATACAGACCGTTATACACAGACACACACACATACAGACCATTACACACACACACACATACAGACCATTACACACACACATACAGACCATTATACACACACACACACACACACACACATACAGACCATTACACACACACACACATACAGACCATTACACACACACATACAGACCATTACACACACATACAGACCGTTACACACACACACACACATACAGACCATTACACACACACACATACAGACCATTACACACACACACACACACACATACAGACCATTATACACAGACACACACACATACAGACCATTACACACACACACACACACACACAGACCATTACACACACATACACACACATATACAGACCATTATACACACACACACATACAGACCGTTATACACAGACACACACACATACAGACCGTTACACACACATACAGACCGTTATACACAGACACACACACATACAGACCATTACACACACACACACACACACATACAGACCATTACACACACACACACACATACAGACCATTACACACACATACAGACCATTACACACACACACACACATACAGACCATTACACACACATACACACACACATACAGACCGTTATACACAGACACACACACATACAGACCATTACACACACACACACATACAGACCATTACACACACACATACAGACCATTATACACACACACACACACACACACACACATACAGACCATTACACACACACACACATACAGACCATTACACACACACATACAGACCATTATACACACACACACACATACATACATACAGACCGTTATACACACACACACACACACACACATACATACAGACCGTTATACACACACACACATACAGACCATTACACACACACATACAGACCGTTATACACACACACACATACAGACCATTATACACACACACACATACAGACCATTATACACACACACACATACAGACCATTACACACACACATACAGACCATTATATACACACACACACACACACACACATACATACAGACCGTTATACACACACATACAGACCGTTATACACACACATACAGACCATTATACACACACACATACAGACCATTACACACACACATACAGACCGTTATACACACACATACAGACCGTTATACACACACACACATACAGACCATTACACACACACACACAGACCATTACACACACACATACAGACCATTACACACACACATACAGACCATTATATACACACACACACACACACACACACACACATACATACAGACTGTTATACACACACATACATACAGACCGTTATACACACACATACAGACCGTTATACACACACACACATACAGACCATTATACACACACACATACAGACCATTACACACACACATACAGACCGTTATACACACACATACAGACCGTTATACACACACACACATACAGACCATTACACACACAGACCATTACACACACACATACAGACCATTACACACACACATACAGACCATTACACACACACATACAGACCATTATACACACACACACATACAGACCATTACACACACACATACAGACCATTATATACACACACACACACACACACACACACACATACATACAGACCGTTATACACACACATACAGACCGTTATACACACACATACAGACCATTATACACACACACATACAGACCATTACACACACACATACAGACCGTTATACACACACATACAGACCGTTATACACACACACACATACAGACCATTACACACACACACACAGACCATTACACACACACATACAGACCATTACACACACACATACAGACCATTACACACACACATACAGACCGTTATACACACACATACAGACCGTTATACACACACACACATACAGACCATTACACACACACATACAGACCGTTATACACACACACACATACAGACCGTTATACACACACATACAGACCATTACACACACACATACAGACCATTACACACACATACAGACCGTTATACACACACACATACAGACCGTTATACACACACACATACAGACCGTTATACACACACACATACAGACCGTTATACACACACACACATACATACAGACCGTTATACACACACACATACAGACCGTTATACACACACACACATACATACAGACCGTTATACACACACACACACACACACACACACATACATACAGACCGTTATACACACACACACACACATACAGACCATTATACACACACACATATACACACACACATACATACAGACCGTTATACACACACACACATACATACAGACCGTTATACACACACACATACAGACCGTTATACACACACACACACACATACAGACCGTTATACACACACACATACAGACCGTTATACACACACACACATACATACAGACCGTTATACACACATACATACAGACCGTTATACACACACACACATACATACAGACCGTTATACACACACACACACACACACACACATACAGACCGTTATACACACACACACACACATACAGACCATTATACACACACACATATACACACACACATACATACAGACCGTTATACACACACACATACATACAGACCGTTATACACACACACATACATACAGACCGTTATACACACACACACACATACACACACACACACATACAGACCGTTATACACACACACATACATACAGACCGTTATACACACACACACACACATACATACAGACCGTTATACACACACACACACACATACAGACCGTTATACACACACACATACAGACCGTTATACACACACACACATACATACAGACCGTTATACACACATACATACAGACCGTTATACACACACACACACATACATACAGACCGTTATACACACATACATACAGACCGTTATACACACACACACACACATACAGACCATTATACACACACACATATACACACACACATACATACAGACCGTTATACACACACACATACATACAGACCGTTATACACACACACACATACATACAGACCGTTATACACACACACACATACATACAGACCGTTATACACACACACACACACATACAGACCGTTATACACACACATAACGTGACAGGTACCACCCAGTAAATAACTGCTGCGCTTCACATCCACCCACATAGCTCAGCAGGAAGCCCCAATAACCGCGCACTGGGGAGGCTGCTCGCACTCATCTCCCTCCTCTGTCAGTATCTGACCGTGACGAGCACTCCTCCCGCCTGCGCATGCGCACTGCCTCTCCTGCCCCTCTGTCTGTGCATCTCATTAGGATCCCCCACCCCTCTCTCCTCCTCTTAATCTCCCGACTCCCCCAATCTCACTTCTTACACCCTCTGCAGTGCTCTACCCTTAGGTTACCCCAGTCCCCCTGCTGCCCCTCGTTGGATTAATTGCTGCCCCCTTCACCCGCAAAGGAATTACTGAGCAGTGCGGGACAATGCAGATCTAATGGGGCGACATAGAGGATTGGTGAGTACAAACATATCCTGCCCCACTGTGTATTAATCTCACATTCTACCCCACTGTGCCCAGACAGTGCCACCCCGGGGTCTGTAACTGGCACTGCCCATCCCTTTCACTTTGTGTCTATCTCATCTGTTTCCTTATCTGGCACCATTTCATGCTATTTATATATCCTGCATTATTTGTTAGCAATGTATTGTGTCTGAGATATGGGGTTTATTTCTAACGGTACTTGTAATGTTGTTATATACAGATGTTTGTGCCCTGTGTATACCCACTGTACTGTGTATATATTTATTGTTTTAGGTGCTTTACTAAAGCTAAAAACAACAACAATCAGTCTCACAATATCCAGACATTACATTTATATTCACTAATGCTTTTTTTAAACAATTTATTTTTTTTAAACTCTAATCTTATTTGTTCCAAAATATTATGTATCCTAAACATGCATCCATGATGTGGTGTTTTTTTTTTTTACCTTTTTGTAGCAGTAATTCCATGGATATATTATTGATAATAATATGATGACTAATTCTTATGTATATATGTGCTATTGTAGGTTCCACCTGTTATACTTCATATTTATTTGATGGCTGGTAATGTTGATTATTTTCTTATGTATAGGCATGTGTGTGTCACATATATAAGGTATTGTGTATGGGAGTCTGTATGTCTGTGTGTGTGTGTGTATATATATATATGTATATGTATGCCTGTCTGTGTCTGACTATTAAATACAAATTTAAATAAAATATTAAATAAAAAATCCTGCAGGAGATATGAACATTTATATTTAGTATAAAGATTTTGACTAGAAGTATGTTTGAGTTTTACAGTAGTTCTTAAGGTAAGTATAACATAAAATGAACTTGAAATATAATATACATATCCTGCTATAAACATCTGGTTGATCCTATATCATTATTTTATTATCAGCATAATATAACACATGATTCACGTTATTATTTGGAAACTAGGGGTTGGTGTAAGTAATAATTTCTTTTTGATTAAAGTCCAATGGGAAAACTGACAATTAGCAGTAATCAGAAACTTGTCTGTGAATGGGATGAATTAACTTTGTATATAATCTCAAAACGGTAGCATCTTGCCCTAAATAATGACAGTGATATTAAGCAGTCATCACTACATAATCCTATAGATAGTATGTTTTAGAGCTGCTGCAACAACTAATCGTTATAATCAATTATGAAAATAGTTGTGAATGAATCTCATAATCTATTAGTTGGTCTGTGCACGACACCAGCTGCATCACTCCAATGATCATATGCACATGGTATTGTGTGTTATGGTTATGCCCTTAGCTGCCTTAGCCTAAAGGACTTCAACAGACATTTACTTTTGACTTTTTCAGTTTACAGCTGCTCCTGGTTTATTTGCAACCCATAAATAATAGGAGTCATCATTTGCATTGTTTATATCAGGTGATTTGGGACTATGCTTTGCATGATATAGTGCCAAGCTTGTTATTTACACCTAGCCCTGGATTGATGGGAGTTGTTATTTCAATCTGATGTGCACTATTATTTGTTTGCACAATTATTAGCGGATTGCTTGCTATTGCTGATTGTTTGTACTGTATAGATAAAAGTGTATGGCTTTGTCCAGTTATTGATATAAAGTCCTTAGCACTTTTGCTTTTTTACTTTTCTGCTGCAGGCAAAATTTCTGCAAAAACAGAGCCAGCCTCAGCCAGGAGCAGGTGAATTTTTTTTCTTTCATGCTCTAGAAATAACATGCAATTTTAAACAACTTTCTCATTTGCTTAATGTTCTTGAAATCCTTTGCTGAAAAGCATATCTAGATATGCTCAGTCGCTGCTGATTGGTGGCTGCACATAGATGCCTCGTGTGATTGGCTCCCCATGTGCATTGCTATTTCTTCAACAAAGAATATCTAAAGAATTAAGCAAATTAGAAATTGGAATGTTGTTTATAATTGTATTCTCTATCTGAATCATAACAGAAAAATTTGGGGTTTAATGTCCCTTTAAATGCAAAGTTTCTGAAAGAATGAATAACAGAATGTTATAAACAGTAATAGTTTACCTCTTTCTTCTACCTCTTTTCAAACAGTTTGTTGTTTTGCTTAATTATAAACAAAACATTGGACAAACAGTTGTGTTAATGTAAAGTTTTAGAGGCCCATTTATCAAGTTATGAAGCAGCGGTCTGCAGGGGGCGGCGTTGCACCAGCAGCTCACAAGAGCTGGTGGTCAGTGCAATGCTGAATACGGAGAGCGTATTGCTCTCCGCATTCAGCGATGTCTGTCGGATCTGATCCGCACTGTTAGATCAGGTCCGACAGACATTTGATAAATTTGCCTCTTAGTCTGAAGTTTATATTTGTAACACTTGGCATGTGGATTTTATTTAAAATATAGGAAACAATTATTGATTCTTTTTTTATCCGATTAGTCAATCGAAAAAAATAATCGGCCGATTAATCGATTATGAAAATAATCGTTATTTGCAGCTTTAGTATGTTTTCCTTTATTTTGTTGCTGGGATTATATAATATGCATCATATATGCTTCGTTATTTGGTATGTAGACATTCTCAGACTATTTTGCAGAAAGTCTTTGAAACCAACCAACATTACTTTGACAACTGTCCCAATTTTCCTGGGTCATTAATATTTTTTTGTCCTCCAGTCCCATTGCATAATTGTTCTTGGAGTCTGTCCCACATTGTAAAAATGACATCTGAGGTGTGGACTTGACATGGATGTTAGTGTCGGACTCAGATGGTGTTTGCTATTCTAATGGATACATTTAGTTACATATTTTGGTTTCTGAGTCTCCTGCAACTTAAAATTAGGACAGCAGAAAAAAAGGAATATTTAGTGATCTAACATCTGTGAATCTCCTGCAGTTTACAGATTAGATCTAATAATACAATAGTTAAAAATTTGTGTATATTGTGAGCAAATTATGGGCCAGATTACACATGGGTGTGGTCAATACTACTGTTTTGTTTGCCTAATTACATAGCTGCAAACTACCTTTAGCCACCAATCAGCAGGCACTACCGAGGTGCTGAACCAAAAATGGGCCGGCTTCTATGCTTACATTTCTGTGCTATGCTTACATTTGCCACTTGCTAGCACCGGGCTGCATTGCCCACTGGACCTGTCCCGGCTAATGGATACCAAGTATTCGAGGAAAAAGGATTCATCCGTTACAAGGAATGTACCCGGTATAACCCAAAGGAAGATAACCTTTTTTTTGGCCCGCAGTATTGGATTCCTTCGCCTTACCTATGGGATAACTAGGCAGACGTAGGTGGCACGTCATCCCACGCGGACCAATCGGAGAGGAGGATTGAGTCACGCCCAGCTCACAGAGGTCTCCCGGCATCTAGCGAGGATGCTTGCTCCGCGGAAGGTGGACGGGCCGTTGCCCGAGAGAGCACGCTAGCCGGTGAGTGTTTGTGGGATTAACTAAGGAACTGTGGATATGGTATGGCACTTCCGAGGTACGGACTAAGGGGGTTATCTGTGAGCACCTGTTAATATTACCAACGAACTTGATATTTATTTATACAAGGAGATGTTTTGAACAAGCAATATATCAGAGGTGTACGGAAGCCTCAGATTTCACTATATCCCCCTATGTGTACGGTACACTATTTATCCATCAGGTATACCGGGTACTGAATTTATTGCAAGATTTGGGGTTACTATTTATAATTCCAGGAGTATTACAATTAACTATTAGTATCCCTTCGAAGACAGTTAAGCTGTATACATTATTTGCATGTTTGCACTATACATACCAGGATTGGAGCTTGCAGCTGATCCAGTATTATTGTTTATGACAGACTACTAATTTACATGACCATATTAGGTTGGGACTCTCCTTTTTCTGTTTACATTTCTGCTTTTTCAAATAAAGATAGCAAGAGAATGAAGACAAATATATGATAGGAGTAAATAAGAAAATTGCTTAAAATTGCTGCTCTATCTTAATCCTAAAAGAAAAATTGGGTTTTGTGTCCCTTTTAATACAGTTTTAAAATGAAAAAAAAAAAAATCTTAACATAAAGGTGGTTTTGTTTGCTAATAAAAATATTTAGATTTCAAAGAGCCACGGATTACTTCAATCTCTAAAATATTGAGCAATAGATTACAAAATGATGTTAAGAAAGAATATTATGTTATGACTCAAAGGGACAGTCTACTCCAGCATTTTTATTGTTGAAAAAGATAGATAATCCCTTTTTTTTTTTTTTTTTTTTTTTTTACCCATTCCCCAGTTTTGCATAACCAACACAGTTATATTAATACACTTTTTACCTCTGTGATTACCTTGTATCTAAGCCTCTGCAGACTGCTCCTTATCTCAGTTATATTAATACACTTTTTACCTCTGTGATTACCTTGTATCTAAGCCTCTGCAGACTGCCCCCTTATCTCAATTATATTACTATACTTTTTTACCTCTGTGATTACCTTGTATCTAAGCCTCTGCTGACTGCCCCCTTATCTCAGTTATATTAATATACTTTTTACCTCTGTGATTACCTTGTATCTAAGCCTCTGCAGACTGCCCCCTTAATGACACACATCAACTAGCACTGCCTAGCTGTGAAAAACTGTAAAATACATTGAGATAAGAGACAGCCTTTAAGGGCTTAGAAATTAGCATATGAGCCTACCTAGGTTTAGCTATCAACAAAAAAAACCAAGAGAACAAAGCAATTTTGATGATAAAAGTAAATGGAAAGTTGTTTAAAATTGTATGCCCTATATGAATCATGAATGTTTAATTTCAACTAGACTGTCCCTTTAAATATAAATGAAAAGTTAGGCAGAAGCAAGTTTGTTTATTAGATTTCTTTTTGTGACTGTACAGAGACATGTGATGGAAAGGGTTAACCAGCCTGTCAACTGTCACCAGTTTGTGATATAGAGGGTTAAAAAGAGTAGTTTGGAGATATAGCGCAATGAGTGCTTAAACCTCTAAGTTTTTCTCTGAGAGGAAATCAAAATTGAAATCGCTAATGGTTTACATATATGTCAATATACTAAGACAAAGAAAAGTTTCTGGCTTTGTTGTACCAAGGTATTAAAATTCATCTACATCTATGTGAGTCTAAGGTTGTCTGTTCACTATAGAGAAACACAGTTTAAGTGACGATATAAAGTGCATTTATTGTATTAAAACATCTAAAGTCAGATAGTCTGAATATGTTGAATAATATGGATAAAAAAGCGGTTGGTCGGTCGGCCGGCCTAATAAGCTAAAATGTTTAGGTTACCCCACTAGTTAAAGAGTGACCTAAATCCCTGTTATTGATTGAAGTTCCATTTAATGGGATAAGCAGGTGGTATACGGTATATTATAAACAGTTCCAGTAGTTCTTATATCCTTATTACTGTTTGTGTAGTAACACAGTTCTGTCCATGTTTATATATCCATTACCGAAAAACGGAATTTTTTTTGTCTAATTTTTTTATGTTGAAAAGTTTTCTCCTTTTTTAATAGGAATATCCGTAAGGTGTTTAAAATGAAAAAGTTAATACTCACTGTCTGCTGTGAGCTTACCACGCAAACCGGCCCTGGAGCCTGTCAGTAGTCTTCCTTTGTGTTTGCCGTTAGAAATAACCGGTCTGTATCCCAGAAGGAATTCCTCTACACTGTTCCTCGGCTCTGCGGTACTGCATGTGTTCACTACGGTCAGAGCAGTGTCTTTGTGTCTCCAAATATCCTCGATATGTCGTCAGCGGTTCAAACGCAGTGTCTGTGTGTGTCTCCAAATATCCTCGATATGTCGTCAGCAGTTAAAGCGCAGTGTCTGTGTGTGTCTCCAAATATCCTCGATATGTCATCAGCGGTTCAAGCACAGTGTCTTTGTGTCTCCAAATATCCTCGATATGTCGTCAGCGGTTCAAGCGCAGTGTCTGTGTGTCTCCAAATATCCTCGATATGTCATCCAAATATGTGTTATTAAAGCTTTTCAGATTTTACTACTGCTTTTATAAAGAAAATATAAACATCAATAAAAAATGAGTGCACCAACAAAGCAACACAAATAGCATTGGTTAGTTTAAATGGATCCACCGTAACAATGCACTTTTTCAATGTTATCTAAAAATGTATGGGGTAATAATCATAACATTTTGGACCAGTGTTATTTTAATTTATGATATATTTATGAAGGGTTTCAATTTTTAGAATAGATTAATATTCTGATATGTTGCTTATTATGGTGGTTTAGTATAGTGAAATAGGAATCGGTATGCTAATATACAGACAGACATATATTTTAGCTACTTAGCAGTACTGTGTACGTATTGTGGTTTGTTTTCTTTTTGCTGGTTGGAATCTGATCCTTCTTGATAACATGTTGTTGTTATTACCTCTTCCATTTAAAGACATTATGATTAGCTCACCCACTGTGTTCAGTTAGGTCCCATTAGTGCATTGCTGCAATCGAGCTGAAACTATTATGCACTGCCAATTAGATAAAAAGATGAATATCTCCTGTTTGATTTAAATGAGAAAAGAAAAATCAGACATGGCCAAAAGTATTGGTACCCTTGTATTTTAAGAAAGAAACACCTGGAGTTTACCAAAAGGCTTGTTGACAAGCCACAGTCCTTCTGGGAGAATGTCCTTTGGACAGATAAAACAAAGTCAAGCTTTTTAACCAATCACAACAACACCATCCCTTTAGTGACACATAGAGGAGGCTCAGTGATGCTTTAGGGTTGCTTTGCTGCCTAAGAGTGCCTAGAATCTGTGCAGGACACAATGAAATCAGAAGACTATGAAGGCATTCTGGAATGAAACATTCTGCAAAGTGTCAGAAAGCTGTGTGTCAGTCGTAGGTCATGGGTCCTCCAGCAGAATAATAACCCAAAACATACCTCAAAAGCACCCAAGTATGGATGAGAAGAAAACATTGGACCATTCCGAAGTTAGTCTAGATCTGAATCCCATCAAATATCTGTGGAAATAGCTGAAACTTGCAGTTGGGCAAAGAGACCCAGAGAGAACTAGAGAAATCCCTGTGGAAAAGTGTATAAATCTTATTCAGAGCCACATAAATTGCTTTATTGCAGTTTTTGTCTCCAAAGGATGAAATGTGGAGTTTTTGTTTTATTACATTTGAAATAAAGTATTGTGGATAGTTAAAGGACCAGTCAACACAGTATATTTGCATAATCAACAAATGCAAGATAACAAGACAATGCAATAGCACTAAGGCCTATAGTTATCAAGGTCTGTCGGATCTGATCCGACAGTGCGGATCAGGTCTGACAGACCTCGCTGAATACGGCGAGCAATACGCTCGCCGTATTCAGCATTGCACCAGCAGCTTACAAGAGCTGCTGGTGCAACGCCGCCCCCTGCAGACTCGCGGGCAATCGGCTGCCAGCAGGGGGTGTCAATCAACCTGATCGTACTCGATCGGGTTGATTTCCGGCGATGTCTGTCCGCCTGCTCAGAGCAGGCGGACAGGTTATGGAGCAGCAGTCTTTGTGACCGCTGCTTCATAACTGCTGTTTCTGGCGAGTCTGATGACTCGCCAGAAACACGGGGCATCAAGCTCCATACGGAGCTTGATACAAATGCCCCTAAGTCTGAACTTCAAATGAGTAGTAGATTTTTTTTCCCTGACAATTTTAAGTCATGTCTTTTTCCACTCCCCCTGTACCATGTGACAGTGATCAGCCAGTCACAAATGCATACACATACCATGTGACAGCGAGCTGTCCCTTTAAGAGAAAATTGTGCATTTTCTTAAAATTGTGGAAGGGTACCAATACTTTCTGTCACGTCTGTACAAGATATAGCCAAATTATACTGGTCTGTGTGCGAAATATCAAAAAGAAATCACCACATGGCATAGAAAACCTCAAATGTATAAATTGATAAATTCAAGGAAAAAGCACATTCACAAAGGTTGTAGCACCAAGTGTGCTGATCCGAGCAGACTGAGCTACAACAGTGGCCCAGCTCATTGAAAACCTCTTTGGAGATCAAGTCTGGAACAATAAGCAGGAACAAATAACTTTGCTAAACATACAACTTTAATTTAAAGGGACAGTACAGTCAAAATTAAACTTAAATGGACAGTACACTATCAAATTGTTTCTCCCTTAATGTGTTTCCAATAACTTTTTTTTATCAGATGCAGAGTATAAAATGCATGCGGTTTAGTTTTTTTAAGGCTTATTTGTGTATATGAATTAGCCTATGTTGTGTTTTGAAGCCACAACCTAATACAATGGGTTGAGCTTGTAGGCATAATCAGATCTCATTACTTTATCACACTGTGTACATATACATGTGTCTTTATCTTATATCTGTAGGTATAATCAGATCTCATTACTTTATCACACTGTGTACATATACATGTGTCTTTATCTTATATCTGTAGGTATAATCAGATCTCATTACTGTATCACATTGTGTACATATACATGTGTCTGTATCTTATATCTGTAGGTATAATCAGATCTCATTACTTTATCACATTGTGTACATATACATGTGTTTTTATTTTATATCTGTAGGTATAATCAGATATCATTACTTTATCACATTGTGTACATATACATGTGTCTTTATCTTATATCTGTAGGTATAATCAGATCTCATTACTTGTGTCATTGTGTACATATACATGTGTCTTTATCTTATAGCTGTAGGTATAAATCAGATCTCATTACTGTATCACACTGTGTACATATACATGTGTCTGTATCTTATATCTGTAGGTATAATCAGATCTCATTACTGTATCACATTGTGTACATATACATGTCTTTATCTTATATCTGTAGGTATAATCAGATCTCATTACTGTATCACATTGTGTACATGTCTTTATCTTATATCTGTAGGTATAATCAGATCTCATTACTGTATCACATTGTGTACATATAGATGTGTCTGTATCTTATATCTGTAGGTATAATCAGATCTCATTACTGTATCACACTGTGTACATATACATGTGTCTTTATCTTATATCTGTAGGTATAATCAGATCTCATTACTGTATCACATTGTGTACATATACATGTGTCTGTATCTTATATCTGTAGGTATAATCAGATCTCATTACTGTATCACATTGTGTACATATACATGTGTCTGTATCTTATATCTGTAGGTATAATCAGATCTCATTACTGTATCACACTGTGTAAATATACATGTGTCTTTATTTTATACCTGTAGGTATAATCAGATCTCATTACTTTATCACATTGTGTACATATACATGTGTCTTTATCTTATATCTGTAGGTATAATCAGATCTCATTACTGTATCACATTGTGTACATATACATGTGTCTGTACCTTATATCTGTAGGTATAAACAGATCTCATTACTGTATCACACTGTGTACATATACATGTGTCTGTATCTTATATCTGTAGGTATAATCAGATCTCAGAGTCATTACTGTATCACATTGTGTACATATACATGTGTCTGTATCTTATATCTGTAGGTATAATCAGATCTCAGTACTGTATCACACTGTGTACATATACATGTGTCTGTATCTTATATCTGTAGGTATAAGCAGATCTCATTACTGTATCACACTGTGTACATATACATGTGTCTTTATCTTATATCTGTAGGTATACTCAGATCTCATTACTGTATCACATTGTGTACATATACATGTCTTTATCTTATATCTGTAGGTATAATCAGATCTCATTACTGTATCACATTGTGTACATATACATGTGTCTTTATCTTATATCTGTAGGTATAATCAGATCTCATTACTGTATCACATTGTGTACATATACATGTGTCTGTATCTTATATCTGTAGGTATAATCAGATCTCATTACTGTATCACACTGTGTAAATATACATGTGTCTGTATCTTATATCTGTAGGTATAATCAGATCTCAGTACTGTATCACATTGTGTACATATACATGTGTCTTTATTTTATACCTGTAGGTATAATCAGATCTCATTACTTTATCACATTGTGTACATATACATGTGTCTTTATCTTATATCTGTAGGTATAATCAGATCTCATTACTGTATCACATTGTGTACATATACATGTGTCTTTATCTTATATCTGTAGGTATAATCAGATCTCATTACTGTATCACATTGTGTACATATACATGTGTCTTTATCTTATATCTGTAGGTATAATTAGATCACATTACTTTATCACATTGTGTACATATACATGTCTGTACCTTATATCTGTAGGTATAAACAGATCTCATTACTGTATCACACTGTGTACATATACATGTGTCTGTATCTTATATCTGTAGGTATAATCAGATCTCATTACTGTATCACATTGTGTACATATACATGTGTCTATCTTATATCTGTAGGTATAATCAGATCTCATTACTGTATCACACTGTGTACATATACATGTGTCTTTATCTTATATCTGTAGGTATAATCAGATCTCATTACTGTATCACATTGTGTACATATACATGTGTCTTTATCTTATATCTGTAGGTATAATCCGATCTCATTACTTTATCACATTGTGTACATATACATGTCTGTATCTTATATCTGTAGGTATAATCCGATCTCATTACTTTATCACACTGTGTACACCTCACCTGCTTCTTTAGCTTATATCTGTCCATAAACCAATCACCAATACTTGTAGAGAACAATGGAAAATTAACATTTTATTACCTTATCTCCTCTATATCCCTCTGGGAGTGTAATTTCTTCTACTGGCTGTGTTTACACAGCTTGGTCTCGAGGCCAAAAACTTTCAGGATGGGTGGGGATACCACAGGCTAAAAAAACTATTTCAAATGCCAATATAATGGTAAAGGAAATACTTGTAAACAATTTAATACACTCCAGAAGGTAAAGTGGATCATTGGGAACAAATAAAAGGGGAGCAATGTTTTGAGTAAACTCTTTAAATGGATTGGATAGAGCATGACATTTTAAACAACTTTATAATTTAGTTCTGTTGTCAATTTTGCTTAATTCTCTGGGTATCTTTTGTAAAAGAGTAAACCTAGGTGAGCTCAGGAGCATGCATGTGTCTTTAGCCATCTGCTTGCAGTGTTTGCAAACAAATGTTTATAACAATGTTATAAC
Organism: Bombina bombina; assembly: GCF_027579735.1. Lineage (NCBI taxonomy): Eukaryota > Metazoa > Chordata > Amphibia > Anura > Bombinatoridae > Bombina > Bombina bombina. Next base: position 334,351,112 of record NC_069506.1, on the reverse strand, counting down.
ACAGCTGCCATAGAATGCTACAGAACACTATGGCAGCAGAGTTTGCAACTATGTATAACATAATTTTAAACTTTCTTGCACGCATTGGACGGGTACACGATCCTGAGATCATCTAGGATACACTTTAACAAAGAACACAATGAGAACTAAGCAAAATTGATAATAGAAATACTTTGGAAAGTTGTTTAAAAGCAGATGCTCTATCTGAATCATGAAAGTGTAATTTTGACTAGACTATCCCTTTAAAGCAAAAATGCCAGTTGAGCTAAAAGCACAAATGTATTGCAACGCGTTTCTCGTCTCGTAAGCCTTTTCATCAGGCAGTAGACCAGGAAGGTACTTCTGGAATTTGGAGAAAAGCTACCTGGGCTTAATGGTTCATATGTGAATTGTGAATATTACTCTGGACATTGTGCATTATAGTATATTCACATTTGTATGGTTTGTATTATTTAGGTTGATATCACATTGTGGGTATCTCCATTAGATATGTGTTTCGATTTGTGACCTTGTGTTTTAGGTCTCTGTTTTTATTCTGCGTGTTTGTGCCTATCTATTATGAGGCTATATTTTATATTGCAATATTTATAAAAATGTTTTGTTATATCTCATAAGTTCTTTATTTTGCTTGTTGTTTCTGCATCTCTGCCATATGTGTTTTGTGATTTGCTTTTAATGACTTACCTTGGTTTGGAATGAAAGGTATGAAAGTGATCCCCATTTAGTGATGAAATCTATAAGACATTATTATGTAGAAAAAGACTGATGCGTTTCAACGTTACCCGTAAACCTTATTAGATATGGATTAGATGTAGAGATACTTATTGATATTTGTATATGATCATATTACTTGGTGATTCTCCAACAAAAGATGAAATGACATGAATAATAATTTAACAGTTCTAAGGAAGTCACTTAGAAAAATAAAAAAAACATTGCACAGTTTACAAATGTAATAGAACAATGACGGTAATGATAGAGTAGGCATGTTTGTGTCGCATATATAAGTTATTATGTGTAGTTGATTGTCTATCTATCATCTATCTGTCTGTCTGTTGGTCTATCTATTTATCTATCTATCATTTATCTGTCTGTCTCTCTAGGGGTTGATCACAATCCTTTAGAAAAAAATAAATTATTTTTCTGCAAAAATCCCTATAGACTTTTTTTTTCTGTTTAAAATCATTTGATAACTTTGTCTTAAGGATTGGGATCGACCCTATATATTAGATGTATCTATCTATCTATCTATCTATCTATAATTCATTGTTTAAAGTTGTTATTAAATAAATCTGTGTGATAAACACAAATGCTATTGATGAATAGAGGAAGAATATCTATAGTTTATAGTGGTCTCAAAGTACCGGGCCTGGGGTCATATGCAGCCCTCAAAATACTTTAATCTGTCCCTCCCTTGTTTATTAAGTATATTATTAAATTTGGCCCCATCAGTTTGTTTAGGGTTCTAAGAGGTGTAACAAGCTGCTGATATATATAGGCACTCACAAGATAATATAAAGAGAAGCAGGCATTGTCCAGTGTAGACTCCCATTATGCACTGCTTGGATAAATATCACTTTTTATTCAGTTCCAGAACGATCGTTTCTCTTGGCACTCACAAGATAAATATACACTGTGTGTGTCTATTGTGGTCTACAGCTCCAAGCATTCACTACTTGTTGTGTAAATGCCACTTCCAGTTTCTAGTATATCCAGTTCCACAGCACTCACTCTGTTCAAGTGGCCCCCATGGGAGAAGAACCCTTGGCCAGTGGCCCCCCAATGCAATAAGCTTGATACCCCTATATAGTCTATCTCATTGATGTTACCCATTCTTATTGATGACAACCAATTTAATCAAGAAACCAAAATAGGTCAATTTTGTCTTTGCTTCATCTAAAAGTTTTTTTTTAATGTTAGATTTGTGTGTTGTTCCAATGTAGAATAAACTAACTTTTCTTTTGTGTGTTCATTTCACCAACAGTTATTAGCCAGTGAACATTAATGGGTAGGGCACAACATACATTGTGGTTTAAACCCTTTTTTACAAAACATAGTCTCAGCACGTTTATTATATCTGTTTCTTATGCACAATAGAGCATGTTCTTTTAAAGGGACAGTTAACTGCAACATTTTCCCTCCTTTAAAGGGACACTATAGTCAAAATTAAACATTAATGATTCAGATACAGCAAACAATTAAAAAAAAAAACAGTTTCCAATTTACTTCTATTATCAAAATATACACAGTATTTTTCTATGCACACTTTCTGAGGCACCAGCGCATACTGAGTGGTTGGTTGATAGCTGTAATATTATGGCATTAAGTTTGATATAAAAATGTACTATACATTTGAAAGTAAGTGCTACAGCTATTGCATTGTCTTCTTTATTATGTATTTGTTTATTATGGAATTCTCTTGAACTTAATGGTCCTTTTTAATGTGTTCCCAAATATCAATTTTACCTGCTGGAGTGTATGTAAATATATATTTTATGTTTATTTTGTCATTTAAAATGCATGCTTTTGCCTATTGAAACACCAGCTATATGGAAAATTTTAATATTACACTAAAGGATACAGAAAAGCTATGTAAACAAAAGCCAACACAAGATATCTACCTTCCACTGGGAGTGCAAGCTCAGACCTTTTGATTGGATTGTGGTTTCAAAGATCACAAGCGGCTATTTCATATAGAAAAAATAAAATAAAATGAACCATTTCTAATATATTTTATACTTTTGCATCTGATATAACAAGTCATTGGAAACATATGAAGGTGGAAGCAATTCTAAAGTACACCGTCCCTTTTATGCCATCTTCCTTTTATTGCGATTTACTGTTTCAGCCCTGATAGACTTATAGATTGTGGCACAGTTCCAATGTTATCTTGTTATATTTACTTAAAGGGACATGAAACCCAAACATTATTCAGATAGAGGGTACAATTTTAAACAACTTTCCAATTTACTTCTATTATTTCATTTGCTTCCTTCTCTTTTTATCCTTTGCTGAAAGGTTTATCTAGGTTAGCTCAGGAGCAGCAAAGAACCTAGGTTCTATCTGCTGATTTTTGGCTGCAGATATATACCGATTGTTATTGACTCACCCATGTGTTCAGTTAAAAACCATTAGTGCATTGCTGCTCCTTCAACAAATGATACCAAGAGAATGAAACAAATTAGATAATAGACGTAAATTAGAAAGTTGTTTAAAATAGTTTTCTCTGGGGCCAAATGATCAAGCTCCAAATGGAGCTTGATGCCCCTGTTTCCGTGCGAGCCTTCAGGCTCGCTGGAAACAGTAGTTATGAAGCAATGGTCTAAAGACCGCTGCTCCATAACTTCTGCTTCTGAGGCTGCGGTCTTCAGTCCGATCCGATATGATTGGGCTGATTGACACCCCCTGCTAGCAGCCGATTGGCCACAAATCTGCAGGGGGTGGCATTGCACAAGCGGTTAATCAGAACTGCTGGTGCAATGATAAATGCTGTCGGCATATATCGATGTGCGGCGGACATGATTCGCTACATCGTATCATGTCCGTCTGCACTTTAGTAAATTGGCCCCTCTATCTGAATCATGAAAGAACATTTTTGGGTTTCATGTCCCTTTAAAGTTGCCAGTCTGTGTGTTTATCAATCTCTGCTACTTTGCCATTTGTGTGTTTTGTTTAATAAAGCAAATATGGAAAACGTTTGGCTGCAGGAATATATTTTACAGCACTGAGTGCACATTATAATAACTGACTCAATGATTGGCAAATACATAAAGTAAATTAAAAACAGCAACATATTTAAAAAGCCATGCCACAGAAACAAAGGAATAAGGCAACATGATAATGATTAAAATTCCTATTGTTGTTGGTTAAAATAGCACAAACGCTTCTATTTTGCAAACTTTGATATTTTTTTTCATTGTCCTGGCTTAGACTAAGATCTTAATTCTCTATAGACTTCACATTTGTTTTGTTTATCGAAGGTAATTCTCTATAGTCTTTGTGATAGCGAGGACAGTTAAACAAACGTCTGTATGATTTGTGTGTGCAGAAATAACACGGTGTTTGTATTTATACATCGCGCTCAACGGATAAAACCATAAAACGTTTTTCTATTATAATATTTATGATTATTTGTCTACTTTGATTGGTACAGCTGTGCTAAAGCTGCTACGTAACTAACGACCTGGAGTGAACTGGTCTTTTAAATTGATTGGTTATCTTGATGTAAAGAAGAAATAGATTTTTATAGTGAAGATGTTTGTCGTGCTCTTCCCACTTGTTACCATATTGTAAGCATTTCCATTGTTTTACACTTAGTTTTTTATGTGTCATTCTTTTGTGTCTTGGAACTGTTCACAATTTATATAGATTATGCAATGTTAACTTTCTAATGTATTCTATTATCAAATTCCCTTGGTACCAGATGACTAAAGACACGTGCACGCTCCTGAGCTCACCAAAGATTATTTCTTAAAGTGAATGTAAGTTTTGATGCTAAAGTGCCCGGTTTTTAAAAATTCGATTAAAAACAGGGGCACTTTAATTCATTAAAATTTACATTTCACTCGTTGTGAAGAAATACAAAACCTTTTAATCTTGACAGCCGCTCCAGCTTCCTCCGCCCGTCGCAAAGCCTCTTCCTGGGTCTAACTTGAGGAATCCAGCTACATCCAATCAATGACTGGAGGATGACTGATCCATCATTTCTGACGTGAGAAATGGCTTGCGACGACTGGGGGAAGCTGGAGCGGCTGTCAAGTTTAAAAGGTAAGTATTTTTTCACGAGTGAAATGTTAATTTTGAAGAATTCAAGTGCCCCTGTTTTTAGTTGAATTTTTAAAAACCGAGCACTTTAGCATCAAAATTTACATTCACTTTAAAGGGATATAAAAAGTCTATTTCATTGTTGTAATACAAAAAGCAGTGGTTATGCTTAATATAAATTATTGCAATTCATATTATTCATAATTTTAAAAGGATTTTACCTTTTTAATTTTTTTTTTTTTTTTTTTTTAACCTCCATTTGTGAAGGATTTGTTACTTCCTGTCACAACCCTGCAAGGGGGCTTGGGTCGCTTCAGGAAGGCATATTAAGCTTTTAATATCATAAATCTTCTAGAGTAATATGAGCTGGCTTAGTGTTTAGTAAATGGAAGAGAAACAGGCAGTACATTTTGCCTGTGCTCAGAAGAGGACAGAATGTCAAAATGTCATCTTTCTCATTTCCCAGAGGGCAGGGGCTACAGTGAGAATTTCTAAGTGCTAATTTTGCAGGAAAACAAGTAAGTTGTTTTCTGTTTATCCCCAGTGATTCTTTTTATGTTACGTTGATTGAGCATATTTGTGTTTACTAAAGGAGCACTGTTTCATATCCCTTTAACAAGGGATTTACCAAGAGAACTAAGCAAAAATTATAATATAAGGAAATTGATTAAAATGTCATGCTCTTTTCAATCCATTTAATTTTGACCTTACTGTTGCTTTCATTTTATATAAACATGGTGATTTTAGTGGCAGATATGTGGCGGGTAAAGCCTAAAATTAAAAAGCTCCTTTGTTTCTTTGGAGACAGTGGGTTTATAATCTTTAAAAACCTAAAGCCTCCCTTTTCATTGATGCTGTTGGACATCTATCTGTTTAATAACAAAAAGCCAATAGGATTGAGCTCGCATTTTATTGGCTGTTCCAATGGATGACGTCATTTAAAGGAACCTTCATTTGTCGTTAGCCTTGGAAAGAAGAGGTTGCTCCGCGCCGGATGTCTTGAATATGGACCAGCTCCGCATTGGAAGGATGAACATAGAAGATGCCGCCTGGATGAAGACTTCTGCCCGTCTGGAGGACCACTTCTGCCGGCTTGGATGAAGACTTCTCCCGGCTTCATTGAGGATGGATGTCCAGTCTTCAAAACTGTAAGTGGATCTTCGTGGGTTAGTGTAAGGTTTTTTTAAGGGTTTATTGGGTGGGTTTTTATTTTTAGATTTGGGTTTGGGCAGTTGAAAAAGAGCTAAATGCCCTTTTAAGGGCAATGCCTATCCAAATGCCCTTTTCAAGGCAATGGGGAGCTTAGGTTTTTTTAGTTAGTATTTTATTTGGGGGATTTGTTGTGTGGGTGGTGGGTTTTACTGTTGGGGGGGTTGTTTGTAATTTTGTTTTACAGGTAAAAGAGCTGATTTCTTTGGGGCAATGCCCCACAAAGGCCCTTTAAAGGGCTATTGGTAGTTTAGTTTAGGCTAGGGTTTTTTTCTATTTTGGGGGGCTTTTTTATTTTGATAGGGCTATTAGATTAGGTGTAATTAGTTTAAATATCTGATAATTTCTTTATTTTGTGTAATTTAGTTTTCTTTTTTTTGTAATATAGGTAATTGTATTTAATTTAGGTAATTTATTTAATTGTAGTGTAAGGTTAGGTGTTAGTGTAAGACAGGTTAGGTTTTATTTTAAAGGTAAATTTTGTATTTATTTTAGCTAGGTAGTTATTAAATAGTTAATAACTATTTAGTAACTATTCTACCTAGTTAAAATAAATAGAAACTTGCCTGTAAAATAAAAATAAACCCTAAGCTAGCTACAATGTAACTATTAGTTATATTGTAGCTAGCTTAGGGTTTATTTTATAGATAAGTATTTCGTTTTAAATAGGAATAATTTAGGTAATGATAGTAGGTTTGATTTAGATTTATTTTAATTATATTTAAGTTAGGGGGTGTTAGGGTTAGACTTAGGTTTAGGGGTTAATAAATTTTGTATAGTGGCAGCGACGTTGGGGGTGGCAGATTAGGGGTTAATAAATGTAGGTGGCGGCGATGTTAGGGGCGGCAGATTAGGGGTTAATAATATTTAACTAGTGTTTGTGATGCGGGAGTGCGGCGGTTTAGGGGTTAATATGTTTATTATAGTGGCGGTGATGTTGGGAGCGGCAGATTAGGGGTTAATAATTTTATTTTAGTGTTTGCGATGCGGGAGGGCCTCGATTTTGGGGTTAATAGGTAGTTTATGGGTGTTAGTGTACTTTTTAACACTTTAGTTATGAGTTTTATGTTACGACTTTGTAGTGGAAAACTCATAACTACTGACTTTAGATTGCGTTACGAATCTTGCGGGATAGGCTGTACTGCTCACTTTTTGGCCTCCCAGAAAAAGCTTGTAATATCGGTGCTATGGAAGTCCCATTGAAAAAAGACTTTACGCAAATTGCGTATGTTAATTTGCGTTAAGGCCAAAAAAGTGTGGGGTGCCCCTAAACCTGCAAGACTCATAATAGCAGCGGTAGTGAAAAAGCAGCGTTATGAGCCTTAATACAGCAAAACTCGTAATCTAGCCGATTGTTTTTTTATTTTCTTTTATAATACAGTTTAATGACTTTGTTGCATTAAATTCATTTCATTATTTTTTTTACCAAATTTTTCTTCTAAAGTGAAGTTTGATATTGTTTGCTATATTTTTATTATGAGAATATAGTGCTCACCAGTTTTGCCACTATATATCTTCATTATGTGACAGTATAAAAATACCCAAATAGAAATGTACCAGGACATATAACACTAAGGAATTGTAGTCTGGCATTTGCAGCTCATTTATTTCTGTAGTTTTCCCTCAAAATATTTGCAAGCTACCACATTTTGCCAGGCAACACCTTTTTAATTGTCCAGTGCTCTAAGAACAGAAAGGAGTTGATTCATTAAAAACAATAATGTTAGAGATATGGTCCCCTACAGGGGTCAAGTCCTACAAAAAAAGTGTGGAAACTCACCAAGACTTCCACCCCCTTAAAATAAATAAATATATATATATATATATCTCACACACACACACTGTATTTATTTGTATATAATCTATACACTTCCAATGAAGGGTTGAATGGTTTCCTTTGGGCCTGAGACTCCTCCTCTTTCACAGAGTCTCTGCAATAGTCCTATTTTTTGCTGAGGAGAGCTAAATAATTCCAGAGCAAGCCACACAGAAATGTAAGCACCATGTTACACACAGTGCGGGATGATCACACAGCAGGACCACTGAGAGGCTTGCATTTAGTGTATTGTAGGAAGTGTTACTGCCCATAACTAGTGTATCTCACTATCCCTCTTACTAGACTGTGCTCCAGCTCCTCCCACCAGCAGCAGCAGTGTTTACTAAAGTGTTTCTACTCTCTGTTCCCATGCGTTCCCATTCGGCTTGACTCCTGGTCCCCCAACTGTATTCACTACACCATTGATGTTTAGCTTTATTTCCACCATATGTGACCAACCTATGACTGACAAATGGCCCATGGACAACCACAATATATTTTAGTATTTTTTTAAGGGACACTCAAGTGAAATACTTTTATAATTCAGATAAAGCATGCAATTTTTTTTCAACGTTCCAATTCACTTATTTTATCAAACTGCACACATTCTTTTTGAATGCACACATTTTGAGTTACCAGCTCTTACTAAGCATGTTCAAGACTGTAGTGTATACGTGTCTCGGATTGGCTAATGGCTGTCATGTGATACAGGGGTCCGACAAATTAAATACACTTCAAATTTATAAAAAAAAAAAAATCTGCTTATTTTTTAAACTGTTTAGCATTTGCAAACCTTGCAGCCACATAGGGCTCAAGAAACCTGCAAAGGATACTAAGAGAACAAATTATATTTGATCATAGAAATAAATTTGAAAATCATGGACATGACATGCTCTAGCACGGTCATACAAGTTTAATTTTGACTTCCCTTTAAATTATCACAAATATTCAAGAGTAAACAAACACAACTGCAAGAAATCAATCCATTAAAGGGACAGTATAGTCAAAAATTAACTTTCATGATTCCGATAGGGCATGTCATTTTAATCAACTTTCCAATTTCATTTATCATCAATTTTTGCTTTGTTCTCTTGGTATTCTTAGTTGAAAGCTACATCTAGGAGGTTCATATGCTAATTTCTTAGCCCTTGAAGACCACCTCTTATCTGAATGCATTTTGAAAAAAATTCACAACTAGAGGGAGCTAGTTCATGTGTGCATATAGATAACATTGTGCTTACGTCCATGGAGTTACCTAGGAGTCAGCACTGATTTGCTAAAATGCATATCTGTCTAACGAACTAAAATAAGGGGGCAGCCTGCAGAGCCTTAGTTACAAGATAATCACAGAGGTAAAAAGTGTATTAATATAACATTCTTGGTTATGCAAAACTGGGGAATGGGTAATAAAGGGATTGTTTATCTTTTAAAACAACAATAATTCTGGTGTAGACTGTCCGTTTAATAAATAAATAATTATTGAGCATTGTCATCTTCACATTACTACGCCCCTTTTATGTTTCTTAATGCAAACTAGAATTTGTTTACCAAGACCACTCCTACACCCTTTCAGACACACATTTACACTCGCGTGTATAAAACAATGAGGGAGAAAGGTCATTGAATTCCAAAAGTGGAGGGTTACTAAAAGGAATGAACATTTTATTTGCTTTAAAGGGACAGTATACACTCAGTTTCATATAACTGCATGTAATAGACACTACTATAAAGAATAAGATGCACAGATACTGATATAAAAATCCAGTATAAAACTGTTTAAAAACTTACTTAGAAGCTCTGTTGAAAAGGTAGATGGAAAGCCCACTGCAAGTGCGAAATAAGACACTCCCCCTTCTTTTGCATATGAAAAGGCCATTTACACAAACAGGAGCAAGCTGGAGTAGGTATCTGACAGTATTCTCATAACACTTTGGTGCTTGGTTAGGAGTCTTAAAATCAGAGCAATGTTATTTAAAAATAAGCAAAACTATACATTTTAAAAAACAAAAAACGTTATGGGCTATATAAATAGATCATCTACAAAACATGTATGCAAAGAAAAAATGAGAGTGTAATGTCCCTTTAATGACAATATGAAGATAAGAAAAAATAATCCTAATGAATTCCTCCTCTTTTCTGGGAGTTCTGAAGGAACTAGCTAAACAGTGACAAGGATAAGGAAGCCGGGCTGGGTGGGATGTGTCTAATGGATTTCAGAGAGATGCTAAAAATAATAATATGGAATGTCTACAAAATAGGAGGGTGGCGAGGATGAGACACCCAAAATAAAAGGGGGTGAATGCAAAATGGTTATATAGAGTTCATTAAAAATATAATAATCTGCAAAATATCAAAATGAGAATCATTAGTATAAAACATATCAAAAGGATAAATTATTATTATTATTATTATTATTAATAATAATATTCATCACATAAATAATAATAATAATAATAATAATATAAAGAACTAAGTACAATATAATTGCTCTGAATTAGAATTTACAAAAGAAAAAGCACAAATGATATTCCGTTAAATGAAGGTTGTGTAAATTGATAAAAACAATTGTACAAGAGTACATACATTTACATATTTTGTCAAATAGAGGTCAAGATTACAAGTGGAGCGATATTTAATGTTCCCAATCTAGTGTTAACTGCGCTAAAAGTAAGCTTTTTGCATCAGGTAGCACTTGTATAATGAGTTGAAAGTAAACTGTTATATTTTTAATACATGCCCATGCAAGTCAAAGTAAGATAACCACATGGAATTGTTACACAGCGTCATTTTATCTCACTTAGCAGTAAGTAAATGGTTGACTGCTTGCCAAACTCAGAGTTATGCGATTCCACAGTATTTACAAAGAAAGTTTGAATGATAAAATCTAACTACAATTTAACCCCTTCAGGACCAGGAATTTTAGAGAAAAACTTGCCCAAAATACCTGAGAATGTTAAGCATTTTTGCTGTCACTCCATTTAAACAGAAATAGTGCCTTGTTTTTTATTTACCTATCAAAACATATATATATATATATATATATATATATATATATATATATATATATATATATATATATATATATATATATATATATATATATATATAATTTGTTGTTTTTTTTTTTGATTGATTGGAGTAGCCGTGTTAGTCCAGAGATTTAGATATCAAAATAACAAGAGTATTGCATTGAGCAATGATACTTTTTTATTGGACTAACTAAACATTTATAAGATGACAAGCTTTCGGAAGAGTTCCTTCCTTTATCAAGTCTGAAGCAATACTTGTAATAAGCAACTCTCTCCTGCTGCACATATAGCCAATAATGTTATAGGGATTTCTCTTGTAAGGTGTATCCAGTCCACGGGTTCATCCTTTACTTGTGGGATACAGGGCCGGATTGGCCAGCCGGGATACCGGGAAAAATCCCGGTGGGCTGCCGCCCGGCAGCTCACCTGGGCTGAGGGCTCAGCTTGCCTCAGGCTGGCTGCTGCTGTTATGCATTTTATTTAGTATTATTATTGCTCTTGCGATTGCGTTGCGAACTTTCGATAATAAAATTGCACCCAGTATCTTATGTTTTACATTTTTGAGTGGCCTGCACAGACAGTGCACTGTCTGTCTTTAACCCCTCCGCAACAGTTTTAACTTGTGCTTACCGGTTTCTTTTACCGCAACTAAAACTACTGCCATTTGCCAAATAATTATCGAAATCTTAAATATAGAAATTTAAATCACTCAGACTGTGACTGAGTCTGTGTTTGTCAGTCACAGCACAGGCTCACTCTACAGTCTGCAGATTGATGCATGTCACTGGGTCGTCTGGAATGAGGACCGTGGAGGAATGAATTTATGGGCCGGGCCAACGGCTGCTTACGTCACTACTGAGGTGAGTTGACTGACAGACAGGCAGCCTCTTGTTCCGTTCAGATTCTCACACACCACGTGACGTCCACACGGTCCACGTGAGTGGTTCTGGTAAGTACCGGGGGTAGCTGTGGGCACTGGGCTGGGCTGATTAGCATTTGTATAAAACATCTGAGTTTTGCAGACTGATCATTTATATAACAAACATAGAAGTGATCTATTTCTTGTGTCATTATTGTAGTTCCACTTCCACAAATCTAATTGCAGTTATCACCCTTTGCTTACCAGATGATGTGAAACAGCACTAAGCCAGTGGGGTTTAGTTACTAGTTGAATTTTTTTTAACCCCCCCCCCCCCCATATTTCTACTTTTTACATCTATGTTAGTAATTAATACGTATTTTTAAGTATTATGTGCAGTGATCAATTTATTATGTATTTGTTATGCAATTCATTAAGATTTTTTGTGTTGCTTGTTTTAGTCATCTACTACATCCACAAACATCTTTCTTTTTTTAACTGCACTGTTCTGCTTTATTATTTCTATGAATATTAAGATCTGCTGTATCATTCTACGTTTTGGATTGTGGAATGTAAATATAATTGCAGTTTCTAGCAAGTTTGAATATGCAAATATTTACCTGTACCAATGTTTTTTGAGTTAAAAAACAAAAACAAAAGAGCACATATGTAGGAAGTATGGTATAAAGGGAACCATTTAACCTTTAATTAAAATACCCCTATTATTTTAAGGGAGACAACATCCAGTTTAACCCCCTATCTGAATAATGAAAAAAAAAAATCCAGTTTCTTTAAAGGGGCGGGGCTGGAGGAGGGGGCGGGGCTGGGCCGGTCTATACAAATTTCCAGGGCTGGTCTGATTTCTCAGTCCGGCCCTGGTGGGATATTCTCCTTCCTAATAGGGAGTGGCAAAGAGAGCACACAGCAGAGCTGTCCATATAGCTCCCCCTCTAGCTCCACCCCCCAGTCATTCTCTTTGCCAGCTCTAAGCAACAGGGTCCCTCTCGGAAGGGTAAAGTGAATGTGGTGTTAGATTTGTATTTTTTGTTCTACAAGCAAAAGTTTGTTATTTTAAATGGTACCGGTGTGTACTATTTACTCTCTAGCAGAAAATAGATGAAGATTTCTGCAGGGAGGAAGATGATTTTAGCATGTTGTAACTAAAATCCACTGCTGTTCCCACAAAGGACTGAGGAGTACAAGAAAACTTCAGTTGGGGGGAACGGTTTGCAGGTTAGGCTGCAATAAGGTATGTTCAGTCATTTATTTCTAGAAAAGACTGTGATAATGCTAGAAAAGGACTGATAAGATCCCCATGAGGGAAGGGTAAGCTTTATTCAGAGACTAAGTATGGAACTACAAGCTTACATAACAGGGCTAATTTATGCTGGTTGACACTATTTTATGGCAAACGGTTTTTACTAATAAATATCGTTTTTTTGAGACACTTTGAAGGTTCCTTTGGGTTTCTTTCAGGGGTTGTTACCCACATGGCTATTATTATTACACTTAGGAGTGTTTCTTTAGGCCTCACAGCACCGGAGTAAGGTGGGAGGGGCCTAATTTCGCGCCTCAGATGCGCAGTTAGATTGACTAGATCTTCAGGCTGTTTCACATGGAGGGTCCTGCTGCAGTTTGAGGGCCTATAAGAAGCTTTTTCCCCACAAATCTGGTTCCTAAGGGCAGGTAGGGCCACAGCAGAGCTGTGGCAAGGTGCTGATGTCGTTTTAACCGGTTGTTAGCTTGCTATTGATCCGGTTTGGGCATTAAGGGGTTAATCGTTTTTCTTGCTAGTTGTGCAATCTTACCAATGCTTTAGGTACATACTGTGAAAATTTCGAAAAGTTTGCTGCATTTTTCACTGTTTTGGAAAATTGTGTGCCTTTTTTTATCTCTTAAAGGCACAGTAACGTTTTTTTGCAAAGTGTGTTTTTACTTGATTAAAGTGATTTCTAAGCCTGTTTGTCTTACTACTAGTCTGTTAAACATGTCTGACACCAAGGAAAATCCTTGTTCAATGTGTTTAGAAGCCATGGTGGAACCCCCTCTCAGAATGTGCCCCACTTGTACTGATATGTCTATACACTTTAAAGAACATATTGTTGCACTTAAAAATGTGGCCCAAGATGATTCTCAGACAGAAGGTAATGAGGTTAGCCCGTTAACCTCTCCCCAAGTGTCACAACCAGTTATGCCCGCTCAAGCGACGCCTAGCACCTCTAGTGCGTCTAACTCTTTTACTTTGCAAGACTTGGCGGCAGTTATGGATAATACCCTCTCAGTGTTTTTATCTAAACTGCCCGTGTTACCTACAACGCGTGATAGCTCTGTTTTAAGAACAGATTCTGACGCTTTGGTAGCCGTATCCGATATACACTCACAACGCTCTGAAAGGGGGGCGAGGGATGTGCTGTCTGAGGGAGAAATTTCCGATTCGGGAAAGATTGCTCCTCAGACAGACTCCGATATGTTGGCTTTTAAATTTAAACTAGAACACCTCCGCTTATTGCTCAGGGAGGTATTAGTTACTTTAGATGACTGCGACCCTTTGGTGGTTCCAGAGAAATTGTGTAAAATGGACAAGTACCTAGAAGTTCCTGTTTACACTGATGTGTTCCCGGTCCCTAAGAGGATTGCGGATATAGTAACTAGGGAGTGGGATAGACCAGGTATTCCGTTTGTTCCCCCTCCTGTTTTTAAGAAAATGTTCCCCATATCTGACACCACGCGGGACTCGTGGCAGACGGTCCCTAAGGTGGAGGGGGCTGTTTCTTCACTTGCTAAATGCACAACCATACCAATTGAGGACAGTTGTGCTTTTAAAGACCCTATGGATAAAAAATTAGAGGGTTTACTTAAGAAAATTTTTGTTCAACAAGGTTTTCTTCTCCAACCCATAGCGTGCATTGTTCCTGTAACTACTGCAGCTGCTTTCTGGTTCGAGGCGCTGGAAGATGCGCTCCAGACGGAGACCTCATATGAGGACATTATGGACAGAATTAAGGCTCTTAAGCTGGCTAATTCTTTTATCACAGATGCCGCTTTCCAACTAGCTAAGTTAGCGGCAAAGAATTCAGGTTTTGCCATTCTGGCGCGCAGGGCGCTATGGCTAAAGTCCTGGTCGGCCGATGTGTCGTCAAAATCCAAACTACTGAACATCCCTTTCAAAGGAAAGACCCTTTTCGGGCCTGAATTGAAAGAGATTATCTCAGAAATCACTGGGGGAAAAGGCCATGCTCTCCCTCAGGACAAGTCCTTTAAGACAAAGAACAAACAAAATAATTTTGGTTCCTTTCGAAATTTCAGGAGCGGTCTCTCTTCATCCTCCCCTGCTGCAAAGCAAGAAGGTAACACTTCACAACCCAGGGCAGCCTGGAATCCTTACCAGGGCTGGAACAAGGGTAAACAGGCCAAGAAGCCTGCAGCTGCCTCCAAGACAGCATGAAGGGGTAGCCCCCGATCCGGGACCGGATCTAGTGGGGGTCAGGCTCTCTCTCTTCGCTCAGGCCTGGGCAAGAGACGTACACGATCCTTGGGCCTTAGAGATTGTATCCCAGGGATATCTTCTAGAATTCAAGGACTCCCCTCCAAGGAGAAGGTTCCACATTTCTCGTCTGTCTACAGACCAGACAAAGAAAGAGGCGTTCTTACGCTGTGTAGAAGACCTACATACAATGGGAGTGATCCACCCAGTTCCAATTGTGGAACAAGGGCTGGGTTTTTACTCAAACCTGTTTGTGGTTCCCAAAAAAGAAGGAACTTTCAGACCAATCCTGGATCTCAAAATTCTAAACAAATTCCTCAGAGTCCCATCATTCAAGATGGAGACCATTCGGACAATCTTACCAATGATCCAGGAGGGTCAATATATGACTACCGTGGATCTAAAGGATGCGTATCTGCACATTCCTATCCACAAACATCATCACCAGTTTCTCAGGTTCGCCTTTCTGGACAAGCATTATCAGTTTGTGGCTCTTCCTTTTGGGTTGGCCACTGCTCCTAGAATTTTCACAAAGGTGCTAGGGTCCCTCCTGGTGGTTCTAAGACCGTGGGGCATACCTAGACGATATCTTAATTCAGGCGTCGACTTTCCAAAGAGCCAAGTCTCACACAGAAATTGTATTGGCCTTTCTGAGGTCTCACGGGTGGAAGGTGAACATCAAAAAGAGTTCTCTCTCCCCCTCACAAGAGTTCCATTCCTAGGAACCCTAATAGACTCAGTGAAAATATTTCTGACGGAGGTCAGAAAGTTAAAACTCTTAACTACTTGCCGAGCTCTTCATTCCATTCCTCGGCCATCTGTAGCTTAGTGCATGGAGACAATCAGACTAATGGTAGCGGCAATGGACATAGTCCCTTTTGCACGGATACACCTCAGACCACTGCAACTATGCATGCTCAAACAGTGGAATGGGGATTATGCAGATTTGTCTCCTCAAATACAGTTGGACCAGGGGACCAGAGATTCTCTTCTCTGGTGGTTGTCTCAGGATCACCTGTCTCAGGGAATGTGTTTCCGCAGACCAGAGTGGATCATCGTAACGACCCACGCCAGTCTGTTGGGCTGGGGTGCAGTCTGGGACTCCCTGAAAGCTCAGGGATTATGGTCTCGGGAAGAAGCTCTTCTCCCGATAAACATTCTGGAACTGAGGGCGATATTCAATGCTCTTCAGGCATGGCCTCAGCTAGCTGCGGCCAAATTCATCAGATTTCAGTCGGACAACATCACGACTGTAGCTTACATCAACCATCAACGGGGAACAAGGAGTCCCCTAGCAATGATGGAAGTAACCAAAATAATCAGGTGGGCGGAGGATCACTCTTGCCATCTCTCAGCAATTCACATCCCAGGAGTAGACAACTGGGAGGCGGATTTTCTAAGTCGTCAGACTTTTCATCCGGGGGAGTGGGAACTCCACCCGGAGGTATTTGCCCAGCTGACTCAGCTATGGGGCACTCCAGAATTGGATCTGATGGCGTCCCGTCAGAATGCCAAACTTCCTCTTTATGGGTCCAGGTCCCGGGATCCCCAGGCGGTGTTGATAGATGCTCTAGCAGCGCTTTGGTCGTTCAATCTGGCCTATGTGTTTCCACCGTTTCCTCTCCTTCCTCATCTGGTTGCCAGAATCAAGCAGGAGAGGGCGTCGGTGATTCTAATAGCGCCTGCGTGGCCACGCAGGACCTGGTATGCAGACCTAGTGGACATGTCATCCGTTCCACCATGGTCTCTGCCAATGAGGCAGGACCTTCTACTTCAAGGTCCTTTCAAACATCCAAATCTAATTTCTCTGCGTCTGACTGCTTGGAGATTAAACGCCTAATTCTATCTAAGCGTGGTTTCTCTGAGTCGGTTATCGATACCCTGATTCAGGCTAGAAAGCCTGTCACCAGGAAAATCTACCATAAGATTTGTCAAAAATATCTTTGTTGGTACGAATCCAAGGGTTACTCATGGAGTAAGATTAGGATTCCCAGGATATTGTCTTTTCTCCAAGATGGATTGGAGAAAGGATTGTCAGCTAGTTCCTTTAAAAGGACAGATATCTGCTTTGTCTATTCTTTTACACAAACGTCTGGCGGGGGTACCAGACGTTCAAGCGTTTACTCAGGCTTTAGTCAGAATCAAGCCTGTTTATAGACCTGTGGCTCCGCCATGGAGTCTGAATTTAGTTCTTTCAGTTCTGCAAGGGGTTCCATTTGAACCTTTACATTCCATAGATATTAAGCTTTTATCTTGGAAAGTTTTTTGTTTTTGTTAGCTATCTCTTCTGCTCGAAGAGTTTCAGAGTTATCTGCTTTGCAGTGTGACTCACCTTGCTTGGTGTTCCATGCAGATAAGGTAGTTTTGCGTACCAAACCCGGTTTTCTTCCAAAGGTTGTGTCTAATAAGAATATTAACCAGGAAATAATTGTTCCTTCTCTGTGTCCTAATCCTTCTTCGAAGAAGGAACGTCTGTTACACAATCTTGATGTGGTTCGTGCTTTAAAGTTCTATTTACAAGCAACTAAGGATTTCAGACAAACAACTTCATTGTTTGTTATCTATTCTGGTAAGAGGAGAGGTCAGAAGGCGACTGCTACCTCTTTCCTTTTGGCTGAAAAGCATCATCCGTCTGGCCTATGAGACTGCTGGCCAGCAGCCTCCTGAAACAATTACTGCTCATTCTACCAGAGCAGTGGCTTCCACATGGGCTTTTAAAAATGAGGCGTCTGTTGAACAGATTTGTAAGTCAGCGACTTGGTCTTCGCTGCATACTTTTTCAATTTTTAAAAATTTGATACTTTTGCTTCTTCGGAGGCTATTTTTGGGAGACAGGTTTTACAAGCAGTGGTGCCTTCCGTTTAAGGTACCTGTCTTGTTCCCTCCCTTCATCCGTGTCCTAAAGCTTTGGTATTGGTATCCCACAAGTAAAGGATGAACCCGTCGACTGGATACACCTTACAAGAGAAAACAGAATTTATACTTACCTGATAAATTACTTTCTCTTGTGGTGTATCCAGTCCACGGCCCGCCCTGGCTATTAGTCAGGTAGATTTTTAGTTTAAACTACAGTCACCACTGCACCCTATGGTTTCTCCTTTTTCTTCCTAACCTTCGGTCGAATGACTGGGGGGTGGAGCTAGAGGGGGAGCTATATGGACAGCTCTGCTGTGTGCTCTCTTTGCCACTTCCTGTTAGGAAGGAGAATATCCCACAAGTAAAGGATGAACCCGTGGACTGGATACACCACAAGAGAAAGTAATTTATCAGGTAAGCATAAATTCTGCTTTTATGTTTTTTTTTCTTGCCCCCACCCCATAAAAATGTATGCAAACAGCCATGTATATAAATACTAAGGGCGAGATTACAAGTGAGACGCAACCGGTTTTGCACTAGCTCAATCGTGTTTTTGTTAGCCATTTTCATTGCGCTGATATTTCAAGTGGAGCGAAATTGCGCTAGCGCAATTACCCTTTGCGCTTCAATCCTTACCACGATTTGAACTGTGGTTAACTGTTTTCCAAAACTAAAAAGTTGCACAGAACACTTAAAAAATACCTTACAAAGTACAGTTACACTCATATTAACACCATCTAATAAAAATATATTACACAGTACAGTTACGCACATAATAACATTAATAAATATACACTACACAGTACAATTACACACATAGTAACACTATCTAATAAATATACATTACATAGTACAGTTACACACATAACACCATCTAATAAATATACATTACACAGTACAGTTACACTCATAATAACACTGTCTAATAAATATACATTACACAGTACAGTTACACACATAACACCATCTAATAAATATACATTACACAGTACAGTTACACATATAATAACACTGTCTAATAAATATATATTACACAGTACAGTTACACATATAATAACACTATCTAATAAATATACATTACACAGTACAGTAACACACATAACACCGTCTAATAAACATACATAACATAGTACAGTTACACTCATAATAACACCATCTAATAAATATACATTACACAATACAGTTACACTCATAATAACACTATCTAATAAATATACATTACACAGTATAGTTACACATATAATAACACTGTCTAATAAATATACATTACACAGTACAGTTACACATATAATAACACCATCTAATAATATACATTACACAGTACAGTTACACACATAATAACACTATCTAATAAATATACATTATACCGTACAGTTACACTCATATTAACACTGTCTAATAAAAATACATTACACAGTACAGTTACACTCATAATAACACTGTCTAATAAATATACATTACACAGTACAGTTACACACATAATACAATCTAATAAAAATTCACCCCCCACCAATTTGCCATGAATCTGCCCTGGATCTCTCATACTAAGGACCCGATTAACTAAAGTTTACTGGTGTGGTGAGATTCTATAAGTTGTACTAGGTCCCTCCCAGGGATTGTTTTAAAGGCAATTTTTACCTTGGTAACTCTCAGAGAACTTTTGAGAATCGGGCCCTAAGGCATCAGCCCCCCTTCATGAATAGTCTCCAGTATATTTTAGAAGGTTTGCATTGTTGGACATTTCAAGTCTGGCATTTTTTGTCTTTTAGTTAAAGGGACAATCTAGTAAAAATTAAACGTTCATGATTAAGATAGCGCATGTAATTTTCAACAACTTTCCAATTTACCTTTACCATCAAATTTGCTTTTATCTCTTGGTATTTTTTGTTGAAAGCTAAACCTAGGTAGGCTCATATGCTAATTTCTAAGCACATGAATGCCGCCTCTTATCGCAGAGCATTTTGACAGTTTTTGACAGTTAGACAGTTCTAGTTCATGTGTGCTATATATATATATATATATATATATATATATATATATATATATATATATATATATATATATGTGTGTGTGTATATATATGTATGTATGTGTGTATATATATATATATATATATATATATATATATATATATATATATATATATATATATATATATATATATATATATATAAATAAATAAAACATTGTGCCCACTCTTGTGGTGTTATTTATCAGTCAGCTCTGATTGGCTAATAAGCAAGAACTGAATTAAGGGGGCAATCTGCAGAGGCTTAGATACAAGATAATCACAGAGGTAAAACGTATATTAATATAACAGTGTTGGTTGTGCAAAACTGGGGAATGGATAATAGAGGGATTAGCTATCTTTTTAAACAATAAAAAGTCTGGAGTAGACTGTCCCTTTAATCCTTAGAATAGCATTATCCATATCCCAGGCATTTGACTTGTTTTTCCGGAGCCCTATTGCATATACCTGCTGCCCATTCTAAAGAGAAAGGCCTTGGCACATTGCTGCTAAGTCTGCTTACTCTTCCATTTTAAATCATGATAGAATGCTATGTTTAATTCATGGGGATTTAAAATAGTTGAGGAATCATTTGCATGGGAAATAATTGGTTCCCAGAATCTCCCTGTCAGATCCCATGGAAGAGGAAGTTAGCAGCTTGCAAACTGATATGCACTTTACCCATCAGCGGCACTTTATCTCTGAAAGGTGTTAGACTGAAGCTCTCAAAAGAATGCTTGGTCTACAACATACATTAAAGGGACATTAGTCTCAGCCTTGAGTTCTCCATAAACAAATTAATGACTAGGGAAAAATATTTCTATAAATATTGATTATTGTTTTGCTGTCAAATGATTTTCCTTTACTGTAAAAATTGTGCTTGTTTGACAGTGGGTAAATAAAGACTGGAGCTTATATTAAAGGGATTGAAAGGTCAAAATATAAATGTGCACGGGTGCATTTCCGTTTTACATAGAAGCATTGTCCCCATATTCTTCCATTCACAAAAATGCTTCTAGTAAAAGTTATTAGCGGTTTTCAGTGGCATACGCACATATGCTGTGAGGGCCCAGGACATAAAGGGGACAGTAAACATTACCTTTTAAACATTTCTTATTAACTGTGTATGCCTTAATTGTACCCTGCTCATACCCCTTGATGTTAAAGGGAAAGTCTTTTTTTTTTCTTTTTTTTTTTAACATTTCTTTTATTGATTTTTAAACAGCAGCAGAAGTCTGCTGTTGGAAATGTACAGATGATGATAAAGACATTAAAAATAATGAGCAAACAAACAACATTTAAACATATACAAATCAAAATATCCCTATACATATGCATATAAGGATTTACATATTGCGTCATTACAATATCAAGAAACAAAAGAAAAAAAGATTTCAGTTCATAGACCAAAGCCTTTTAATAAGGTCTTTTAACTTATGACATCAATACATATATATAACATGCCATCCTGGAATCTATTCCAGACATTGGCATCTACTTATCAAGCCGTCAACGTACTTGCATTCAACGGCACCAATACGCTCGCCTAACATCGCGGCCGCGGACCTGACTACGTTCTCCAAAGTTACCAAAAAAGCTGTCAAAAAGCCGCGCACCAAGTACGGGGCGATGAGCAGCGGACTGTTAACTAACAGTCATCGATCTCGCTGCTCTTCGGCTTTTTCCCAGCTTTATTGGTATACTGTCACTAAACACCCACACTATACTATACTGTTTACCCCCTATACCGCCGCTCCCGGAGCCCATCGCAACTCTAATAAATGTATTAACCCCTAAACCGCCGCTCACAGAGCCCACCGCCACCTACATTATACTTATTAACCCCTAATCTGCCGTCCCCTACACCGCCACCCCCTACATTATACGTATTAACCCCTAATCTGCTGCCCCCTACACCGCCACCACCTACATTATATTTATTAACCCCTAATCTGCCGCCCCCTACATTATATTTATTAACCCCTAATCTGCCCCCTCTACACCGCCGCCACTATATTAAATTTATTAACCCCTAAACCTAAGTCTAACCCTAGCACCCCCTAACTAAAATATAATTTAAATAAATCTAAATAAATATTCCTATCATTAAATAAATGATTCCTATTTAAAACTAAATACTTACCTATAAAATAAACCCTAAGCTAGCTACAATATAACTAATAGTTACATTGTAGCTAGCTTAGGATTTATTTTTATTTTACAGGCAAGTTTGTATTTATTTTAACTAGGTACAATAGTTATTAAATAGTTATTAACTATTTAATAACTACCTAGCTAAAATAAACACCTAACACTACACTATAATTAAATTAATTCCCTAAACTAAATACGATTTAAATACAATTAAATAAAATTATCTAAAGTAAAAAAAACCCCACTAAATTACAGAAAATAAGAAACAAATTACAATTTTTTTAAACTAATTACACCTAATCTTATCCCCCTAACAAAGTAAAAAAGCCCCCCCAAAATAAAAAAAAGCCCTACACTAAATTACAAATAGCCCTTAAAAGGGCCTTTTGCAGGGCATTGCCCCAAAGTAATCGGCTCTTTTACCTGTAAAAAAATAACAAATCCCCCCCCAACATTAAAACCCATCACCTACACAACCAACCCTACTCTAAAACCCACCCAATACCCCCTTAAAAAAAACTAACACTAACCCCTTGAAGATCACCTTACCAGGCGAAGTCTTCACCCAACCGGGCCGAAGTCCTCAACGAATCCGGCAGAAGTCTTCATCCAGACGGCATCTTCTATCTTCATCCATCCGACACGGAGCATCCTCTTCAGCCAACGTCTTCTTGCTGAATGAAGGTACCTTTAAGTGACGTCATCCAAGATGGCGTCCCTTAGATTCCATCAGCCAATCGGAATTAAGGTAGAAAAAAATCCTAATGGCTGATGCAATCAGCCAATAGGATTTAAGTTCAATCCTATTAGCTAATGCAATCAGCCAGTAGGATTGAGCTCGCATTCTATTGGCTGATTGGAACAGGAAGAGGATGCTCCGTGTCTGATGTCTTGAAGATGGAGCCGCTCCGCGCTGGATGGATGTTAGGGGGATTAGATCCGTAATTAGTTTAAAAATCTTGTAATTTGTTTATTATTTTCTGTAATTTAGTGTTTGTTTGTTTTTGTACTTTAATTTTATTTAATTGTAGGTTAGGTTTTATTTTACAGGTATATTTGTATTTATTTTAGCTAGGTAGTTATTAAATAGTTAATAACTATTTAGTAACTATTCTACCTAGTTAAAATAAATACAAACTTGCCTGTAAAATAAAAATAAATCCTAAGTTAGCTACAATGTATCAAATTTCTGGAATCGCCAGTGACTTACGGCACTTTAGAAACTGCCGGCGCCTAAGAAAATAAAATAAAAAAAAATCAAACCTCCCGTAAAAGTCTAACCCGCCTCCCAAATAAAAACCCAGACACGTAAAACCCCTATATCTGTCATCAAACCCACATCGGAGCTAATAATAAAAGTTTTAACCCCGAAACCGACAACCCCCCACAACACAGTATGCCTAATTAAACTATTAACCCCTAATCTGCCATTCCCCCACATCGCGATCTACCTAATGAAAGTATTAACCTTTAAATCCGCCAACCCCAACATTGCAATTTACCTAATAAAAGTATTAACCCCTAATCCGCCATTAACCCACATCGCAACAAACCTTATAAATCTATTAACCCCTAATTAAGTTTATTGCATTGGTGGGGGGTGGCGGTTTAGGGGTTAATAGTTTTAACAGGTACTTTGCGATATGGGTGAATGGCGTATTAGGGGTTAATAGTTTATTAAGGTATATTGCGTTGTGGGGTGATAGCGGTTTAGGGGTTAATATACTTTATTAGTTATTGCGGTGGGGCATTGCGGTTGACAGGTAGATTTTGCGCATGCGTTAGGTGTTAGCTATTTTCAGGAGGTAGATAGATATTGCGCATGTCTTAGGTGTTACTATTTTGAGGGGGTTACGGTGTTCACATACTCAGCGCAAGGCTTGCTGCGCCTACCTATGTGTGGTGAGGTGAAAATGGAGTAAAATGTCTCCATTTTCTCAGCGTAAGTCCTTGTGCTGAATATGTGATACCGATTTGCGACACGGTTAGTTAGCTTATGGGAGTAAAAATTGCGGCATAAGGGTGAAATATACGTGCCACATTTATATGTGGCACTGTATATGTGATACCAAAACCGTGTAAAAACCAGCGTTGCCGGCTTTTGCGGGCGACGCAGCATATGTAATCTTGCCCTTGGCATTTGAATACTGGTGCACAGCTGCTAAAAACAGTAAAACTTTTACTAGAAACATTGTTGCTAATGGAAGTAAAGTATAAAAATATTTCTATTTAAAAGTGAAATGCGCACATGCCTATTTCAGTTTTGACCTTTCTATCCTTTGTTGTCTGACCCACCTTAATGTACTAACTCCTGAGTGTTTAGATCACTGCTCTAACAGCTTTACCTTTAGTCCTACTTGCACAAAGTCACAGAAATAAGCATATTCACGGACTTTGCAGCACTTTGCAGCATACTTCTTTTACTGAATTTGCTTTTTGACCTCTTTAGAGAGTATTGGACCAGCACAATTATATTTGTATTCAGTTTAACCCATAGGTGCCCTGAGACCTGCAAATAATTGCTTTGCAGCACTCTAGCACCCAGGGGGTTAATTGCGAAGGTCTTTGCCAGTGAAGAGTTACAGATATCTCATTTACATGCGTCTTTCTCCTATCTGCTTGTTATTTACAGTGTTCACGCTACCACTGAGTGACATTATCAGATGACACAGCCGCTTTGCCAGCAGCGCAAGTGCTATGGGGGTCTATTGTCAGTGTTCAGTGAAAGCCTAGCTGATGATCACAGAGAGGTATGAGCCAGCTGGCTACAGCTGAACTCTGAAAACAGTTTCTTGTGTTTGGAGAAACAGACTGTTGGCAAAAGAACATCAATAGGGTAAGCAAATTAAACTTAAAGGGACATGGCAGTCAGGGACTTTGTATTCTAATATTGGTTTCATCTTAATGTGTTTCCAAGGACTTGTTATACCAGTTGCAGTGTATAAAATGTATGGGGAAATGCTCCTTTAGCTTTATTTATTTTGTATATAAAATAGCTGATTTTGCACTTTGAAACCACCACCCATTAAATGGACTGAGCTTACAGGGAGAGCAGACCTCCTTACCTTATCACTCTATAAATACCTAGGACTTCCCCTTTTTTATAATAATTCCACCAGGGGAGCTCCTGCGAGGTTTGGCATGAAAACTATGTCTGAACTTGCGAGGTTTAGAGCATCGGACCCTATGTCTAGGGTTTATTTACTGTGTAATGTTGCTTTAAGCGGGCATTTAAAGTAATTTTTGCAAGGTTCCGCTCTCAGGGATATGACCA
The DNA here is from genome assembly GCF_027579735.1 of Bombina bombina. Lineage (NCBI taxonomy): Eukaryota > Metazoa > Chordata > Amphibia > Anura > Bombinatoridae > Bombina > Bombina bombina. The sequence continues at coordinate 334,325,659 of NC_069506.1, read as the reverse complement.
CTGAAAAACTTTTTGATAACCCTCTTTAGTTTTTAGTTTGTTTGTTGGGGACATTTTGGGTCAAACCAAAGTAAACTCCTGTTCTGATCTAAACAATCACTTTGCAGTATGTTGCACACTGCAATATCCACTGGTGTTAAGAGGAGTGATCTCATTTCTACATTTGACTCACTTTAGCAATACTATGAACTAAGTAATAAGTGCTTTAGAACAGCTAGAACGTTGCCCTTATTTCTTCACTATGTACATGCTATGTAATTGTAAAATAATGAGCATATTATTCTCAGTGTAATCTTTGAATACTCTATTTATATATAGCATTTATTTACTGGTTCATGTGCCTTTTCCCCCTTAACAAGAACCAATGCTGTCTGTAGCCCTTACAAAGCTAAGAGAGTGGGTCTTGCAGCAGGGATGAGACACTATTTCTGCACGCCTCTGTCAGCAAGACCTGTGCTTTTACAGCCTTGGAAGTAGGGCTGGGCGATATGGGTGGGAAAAAAATTGCGTTGTTTAAAAAACAAACAAACAAAAAAAAAAAACGTGATTGCCATTTAATCGCGATTTTATTAAAAATTACTAGAACACCTTAATTTTTCAATAACTTATTTAACACTACAGAATCTTACTGTACATGTTTCTCAATGTCCAATACACTCTTGGAGAATAAAAATACAAACCACAAAATAGTTCAAATAAAATTAGCTGCCTGTGCTGTGGTTACATAGTAGCCACTAGCCATCATGTTGAATATATTATTATTTACAATTCAATTCACAAGCAACCTTTAATGAACATATATAAATAAAATATATTGTAAAATGTAATCAAACTCAATGCTATGCGTCACAGAAGTTAAAAAAAGTCAGTAAGGCACTTTAAAGTTTTTGTACAATACTCACTTTATTGCTTGCAACTTTGAGCTGTCCCACCGCCACACAACTGCTTGACCACCGCTTGACCACCGCCACACTACCGCCACACAACCGCTTGACCACCGCCACACCACAGCTTGACCACCGCCACACCACGACCACCGCCACACCACTCCCAGATGACTCCCAGATGAATGCTCCCACACACACTCTGCAATCTCGTCCAAAATGGCCGTTTCTCGGGCATTCTCAGGTCTGCCCACGGCCGCACACTGGTCCGCCTCTCATCCTCCCTCTCTGCCTCCGTTTTCATGACAGAGTATTTTTTTTTTTTTAAAAATCGCATACTCTCGCGGTTTTAAAACCGCAGTGATTAATCGTGGTTTAAAACCGCATCCGAGATTAATCGTGCAAACCCTACCTGGATAATTTTTGGCATTTTTTAACAGAAATAGAGCCTTGTGTTTTTTTTTATTTACCTATCAAAACTATATATTATTTTAAGTAGACAACCCAGGGCATTGATCTATGCCCATTTTGGTATGTTTATGCTACCATTTCGCCACCAGTTGTGATCATATAGAAAAAATTGTTAACTTTTTCACAAACTTTGTGTTTGCACAAGAAGTATGTAAATAATTTCAGTGACAATCATGACAACAATGGTTGTAAAAGCTTCTTCAGGATCACACATTTCTCACCAACATCTTAGGTAGAGAGTCTGCCAGTATGCAGTTCAGGTTTTTTATTTATTTTTATCTGCAGTGTTGGGATCCATTCTCAACCCTCCCACCTCCCTAATCCCTTCCCGTATCACTAGGGGCGGTTATCTTAGGTACCACTACCCAGTTTAAGGTATTTTTTTAATTTTATTTTTTCTAAATATTGTTCTTTCTAATGACACGGGGTGAGTTCACGGATCATCTATAATTACTGTTGGGGAATATCACTCCTGGCCAGCAGGAGGAGGCAAAGAGCACCACAGCAAAGCTGTTAAATATCACTCCCTTACCCACAATCCCTAGTCATTCTCTTTGCCTACAGTGTAAGGAGGTGGTAAAGTAAAGGTGTCTGATAATATGTATTCTTCAATCAAGATTTTTTTATTTTAAAGCAGAGTAGGTTTACTCTGATCTTGTCTGGGGTCTAGCTGTAGTCCACGTTAGTCTCTTCATTAGGGCAGTGGTAGCTTTTGAGCACTTGAGAACTTGTGAGATACAATCCTCACTGTGCTTTTTCAAGATTTTGCTGCCCTATTCAGAAAGCCTGAGTATGTTTACTCAGATTCTTTCTTTTTCCACAGGTTTATGTGAGGTAAGGACCCTCTCAAGCCAGGTGAGCTGTCTTGCTGCCGGACAGATGCTATTAGGGTAAGTGCCATATTTAATTTCCTTGGGGGACAAGTGAATAAGTGGCTCTGCTGCAGTATCTTTTCTGTTTTTATTTTAAAAAAGGGACGTTTATTTTCCACGCATAAGGGTAACATTTTGGCAGTTGGTTTTCAGGGCCTGAGACTGGTATGGGGAGAACTTTATTTCTTCTATAAGATATGACGAGTCCACAGATTCATCCTTTACTTGTGGGATATTATCCTCCTGCTAACAGGAAGTGGCAAAGAGCACAACAGCAGAGCTGTCTATATAGCTCCTCCCTTAACTCCACCCCCAGTCATTATATTTGGCTACTCTAAGTACTAGGAAGGGTAAAGTGAAAGAGGTGATAAAATGTTAGTTTTTATTTTCTTCAAGCAAGATTTTTTTTATTTTAACTGGTACCGGTGTGTACTATTTACTCTCAGGCAGCAGATGGATGAAGACTTCTGCCTGGAGGCTGATGATCTTAGCATTTGTCACTAAAGATCCAGAGCAGTTCCCACAGAATGGCTGAGGAGTACTTAAGAAACTTCAGTGTGAGGAACATTTTTCATGCTATAAGCAGTGAGGTATGTTCAGTCATTTTTTTCTGGAGAGACTGTGGTATTTCAGAATTGGCTGATAGTATCCCCATGAGGGTAAAGGGTAAGCAGTAATCCTAAGAGAAGAGGGGTATTACTAAGCTTGCATAAGGGGCTAGGAAAAAATGGTTGACACTGAGTTTGAATGTTTATGGGCAAACGTTTATTAACTGGGAGTGCTGATGACGTTTTTTTTTGCAAGAAAATATTTATTCATCAGGAACGTTTTTGATGATTTAATGAGAGAGTACACTTGGCTTCTTTTTTGGGTTTAAGAACCCACATGGCTAGTTTGAGACCGCTCTGGTGCGGTTCATTTGGGCTGAGAGACATCGAGTGAGATGGGCGGGCCCTATTTTTGCGCCTCAGTTGCGCAGTTGTATTTGCAAGGCAAGCAGCAAGCTCCAACTCCGGTGGGCCCTTGTGGAAATATTGGGCCAAATCGAAGCTTTAACCCTGTTTTTCCAGATACCTGAGGGCAGGTAGGCGCCACAGCAGGGCTGTGGCGAGGTGCAGGGGGTGTTTTTCCGGATTTAAAAGCTTATTAACTATCCGGTTTTTACAGTAAGGGTTAAGTGTTCCTTTCCTTGTGGGGCAAACTTAGCTGCATATTTTGAATACTTATATCACAAAATTGAAATGATTTGAATATTTTGAAGCAGTTTCGCAAAACGTGTATGCTTTTTTTCTCTTAAAGGCGCAGTACCGTTTTTTAAGATTGTTATTTTTTCACTAAATAAAGTGTTTTCAAGGCTGTTTGTGGTCATTACTAGCCTGTTAACATGTCTGAGATTGAGGAAAGCCAATGTTCAATGTGTTTGGAAGCCATTGTGGAACCCCCACTTAAAATGTGTCCCTCATGCACTGAAAGGGCAATAAATTGCAAAGAACATATTTTAGCTAATAAAAGTATGTTGCAGGATGATTCTCAGTCAGAAGGAAATCAGGTTATGCCATCTAATTCTCCCCAAGTGTCACAACCATTAACGCCCACAGAAGCGACGCCAAGTACTTCTAGTGTGTCTAATTCTTTCAACCTGCAAGATATGGCCCCAGTTATGAAGACTACCCTCACAGAGGTTTTATCTAAGCTGCCTGGGTTGCAGGGGAAGCGCAGTAGGTCCGGTGTGAGATTAAATGCTGAGCCCTCTGACGCTTTATTAGCCATATCCGATGTACCCTCACAATGTTCTGAGTTGGGGGTGAGGGAATTTCTGTCTGAGGGAGAGATTTCTGATTCAGGAAAGATGTTCCCTCAGACGGACTCAGATATGACGGCTTTTAAATTTAAGCTAGAACACCTTCGCTTGTTACTCAGGGAGGTTTTAGCGACTCTGGATGATTGTGACCCTATTGTAATTCCTCCAGAGAAATTGTGTAAAATGGATATCTAGAGGTTCCTACTTACACTAATGTTTTTCCGGTCCCTAAGAGGATTTCGGACATTGTTACAAAGGAGTGGGATAGACCAGGTATTCCCTTTTCTCCCCCTCCTACTTTTAAGAAAATGTTTCCCATATCAGACACCATTCGTGATCGTGGCAGACGGTCCCTAAGGTTGAGGGAGCTATTTCTACCCTAGCTAAACGTACAACTATACCTATTGAGGACAGTTGTGCTTTCAAAGATCCTATGGATAAAAAATTAGAGGGTCTTCTAAAGAAAATATTTATTCATCATGGTTTTCTTCTGCAACCTATAGCGTGCATTGTTCCTGTAACTACTGCAGCTGCGTTTTGGTTCGAGGCTCTAGAGGAGGCTCTTCAGGTTGAGACCCCATTAGATGATATTCTGGATGGAATTAGGGCTCTCAAGCTAACTAATTCTTTCATTACAGATGCCGTTTTTCAACTGGCTAAATTAGCGGCAAAGAATTCAGGTTTTGCCATTTTAGAGCGTAGAGCATTATGGCTTAAGTCCTGGTCTGCCGACGTGTCATCGAAATCTAAGCTTTTAGCTATCCCTTTCAAGGGTAAGACCCTATTCGGGCCTGAACTGAAAGAGATCATTTCAGACATCACTGGAGGGAAAGGTCATGCCCTTCCTCAGGATAAGACAAATAAGATGAGGACCAAAAAAATAATTTTCATTCCTTTCGAAACTTCAAAGGTGGTCCCTCTACCTCCTCCCCTGCTGCAAAGCAGGAGGGGAATTTTGCTCAATCCAAGTCAGTCTGGAGACCTAACCAGACTTGGAACAAAGGTAAACAGGCCAAGAAGCCCGCTGCTGCCTCCAAGACAGCATGAAGGGGAAGCCCCCGATCCGGGACCGGATCTAGTAGGGGGCAGACTTTCTCTCTTTGCTCAGGCTTGGGAAAGAGACATTCAGGACTCCTGGGCTTTAGAAATCGTGACCCAGAGGTATCTCCTAGACTTCAAAGATTCTCCCCCAAGGGGGAGATTCCATCTTTCTCGATTAACTGTCTGTAAACCAGACAAAAAGAGAGGCGTTCTTACGCTGTGTAGAAGACCTTTATACCATGGGAGTAATCTGCCCAGCTCCAAAATCAGAACAGGGGCAGGGGTTTTACTCCAATCTGTTTGTGGTTCCCAAAAAAGAGGGAGCCTTCAGACCAATTTTAGATCTCAAGATCCTAAACAAATTCCTCAGAGTCTCATCCTTCAAGATGGAGACCATTCGGACTATTTTACCAATGATCCAGGAAGGTCAATATATGACCACCATGGATTTAAAGGATGCGTATCTGCACATCCCTATCCACAAAGATCATCACCAGTTCCTCAGGTTCGCCTTTCTGGACAAGCATTACCAGTTTGTGGCTCTTCCCTTCGGGTTGGCCACAGCTCCCAGAATTTTCACAAAGGTGCTAGGGTCCCTTCTGGTGGTTCTAAGGCAGCGGGGCATAGCAGTGGCACCTTATCTGGACGATATCTTAATCCAGGCGTCAACTTACCAACTAGCCAAATCTCACACGGACATCATGTTGGCTTTTCTAAGATCTCATGGGTGGAAGGTGAACGTAAAAAAGTGTTCACTTATCCCCCTCACAAGCGTTCCATTCCTGGGAACTCTGATAGATTCGGTAGACATGAAAATTTTTCTGACAGAGGTCAGGAAATCAAAGATTTTAACCACCTGCCGAGCTCTTCATTCCATTCCTCGGCCGTCCATGGCTCAGTGTATGGGGGTAATCGGACTAATGGTAGTGGCAATGGACATAGTTCTGTTTGCTCGCTTGCATCTCAGTCCACTGTAACTATGCATGCTCAATCAGTGGAATGGGGATTATGCAAATTTATCTCCTCAGATAAATCTGGATCAAGAGACCAGAGACTCTTCTTTGGTGGTTGTCACAGGATCATCTGTGCCAGGGAATGTGTTTCCGCAGGCCAGCATGGGTCATAGTGACGATGGACGCCAGCCTATTGGGCTGGGGTGCAGTCTGGAATTCCCAGAAAGCTCAGGGGGTGTGGACTCAGGAGGAGGCTATCCTCCCGATAAATATTCTAGAACTGAGAGCGATATTCAATGCGCTTCAGGCGTGGCTTCAGCTGGCTTTGGCCAGATTCATAAGATTCCAGTCAGACAATATCACGACTGTAGCATATATCAATCAGGGGGGAACAAAGAATTCTCTAGCGATGATAGAGGTTTCCAAAATAATTCGATGGGCAGAGACTCACTCTTGCCATCTATCAGCAATCTATATCCCAGGAGTGGAGAACTGGGAAGCGGATTTTCTAAGTCGTCAGACTTTTCATCCGGGGGAGTGGGAACTCCATCTGGAGGTGTTTGCACAATTGATTCATCAATGGGGCACACCAGAATTGGATCTGATGGCATCTCGTCAGAATGCCAAACTTCCTTGTTACGGGTCCAGATCAAGGGATCCTCAAGCAGTACTGATAGATGCTCTAGCAGTACCTTCGTCGTTCAACCTGGCTTATGTGTTTCCACCATTTCCTCTCCTTCCTCGTTTGATTGCCAGAATCAAACAGGAGAGAGCTTCGGTGATTTTGATAGCACCTGCATGGCCATGCAGGACTTGGTATGCAGACCTGGTGGACATGTCATCTCTACCACCATGGACTCTGCCACTGAGACAGTACCTTCTCATTCAAGGTCCGTTCCAGCATCCAAATCTAGTTTCTCTGCGGCTGACTGCCTGGAGATTGAACACTTGATTTTATCCAAGCGGGGATTCTCTGATTCGGTCATAGATACCTTGATTCAGGCTCGAAAGCCTGTCACTAGGAAAATTTATCATAAGATATGGCGTAAATATCTTTATTGGTGCGAATCCAAAGGCTACTCATGGAGTAAGATCAGGATTCCTAGGTTTTTGTCCTTTCTCCAAGAAGGATTGGAGAAGGGGCTATCAGCTAGTTCCTTAAAGGGACAGATATCTGCTTTATCAATTCTACTGTACAAGCGTCTGGCAGATGTTCCAGACGTTCAGTCGTTCTGTCAGGCTTTAGTTAGAATCAAGCCTGTGTTTAAACCTGTTGCTCCGCCATGGAGTTTGAATTTAGTTCTTCAAGGGGTTCCGTTTGAACCTATGCATTCCATATATATTAAGCTTCTTAATATCTTTATATATCTTGATATTAAGCTTCTTGGAAAGTTCTGTTTTTAGTTGCTATCTCTTCGGCTCGAAGAGTTTCTGAACTATCTGCGTTGCAATGCGACTCGCCTTATCTTGTTTTCCATGCTGATAAGGTGGTTTTGCGTACCAAACCTGGATTCCTTCCTAAGGTTGTTACTAATAAGAATATTAATCAGGAAATTGTTGTTCCTTCTCTGTGTCCTAATCCTTCCTCTAAGAAGGAGCGTCTGTTGCACATCTTGGACATGGTTCGTGCTTTGAAGTTTTACTTGCAAGCGACCAAAGATTTCCGTCAAACATCTTCTCTGTTTGTTGTCTATTCTGGAAAACGTAGAGGTCAAAAGCTACGGCTACCTCTCTTTCTTTTTGGCTGAAAAGCATCATCCGTTTGGCATACTAGACTGCTGGACAGCAGCCTCCTGAAAGAATTACAGCTCACTCTACTAGAGCGGTGGCTTCCACATGGGCTTTTAAAAATGATGCTTCTGCTTTGTAAGGCTGCGACTTGGTCTTCGCTTCATACCTTTTCCAAATTTTCCAAATTTGATACTTTTTGCTTCTTCGGAGGCTTTTTTTGGGAGAAAAGTTCTTCAAGCAGTGGTGCCTTCTGTTTAGCCATCTGTCTTGTCCCTCCCGTTCATCCGTGTCCTGTAGCTTTGGTATTGTATCCCACAAGTAAAGGATGAATCAGTGGACTTGTATCTTATAGAAGAAAAGTAAATTTATGCTTACCTGATAAATTAATTTCTTCTATGATACGACGAGTCCACGGCCCGCCCTGTCAATTTAAGACAGATTATATTTTTTTGATTTGAAAATTCAGTCACACCTGCACCTTTTAGTTTCTCCTTTTTCATCCTGTACCTTTGGTCGAATGACTGGGGGGTGGAGTTAAGGGAGGAGCTATATAGACAGCTCTGCTGTGGTGCTCTTTGCCGCTTCCTGTTAGCAGGAGGGTAATATCCCACAAGTAAAGGATGAATCCGTGGACTCGTCGTATCATAGAAGAAATTAATTTATCAGGTAAGCATAAATTTACTTTTTAATGGTGGCTCAAATGAATATTTGTGTTCCGGTTTAGATCCGGACTCATTTACGTGAGGCAATTTACTTTTATTTTGCTTGCCGTTCTGTTTCTGTGTCGGGCTGCTCCTTACTAGAAAGAGGGCGGAGCCTGATTTGGGGTCTTTTTTTTTTTTTTTTTTTACTGTTGGCGCGCATTTTGTAGATGCTGTCGGCTTTACTGCTGTGACACAGTTGTTGGCTGCTTGAGAGGATAGCGCTGCCTTTGTTAGCACAAACGTCTTATAAAAAAGAAAAACAGACTGTTTACTGTTTCTAAGGTTGCAAGGTAGGCACCTCAGTGAAGCTGCTAAAGTGTTTGGGGATTGCCTGGGGTTTATTAATTTATCTGGTACTCATATATTTGTTTTACATTAATTTAAAGGCACAGTATAATTTTTCAAAGTCTGTAAAATAAAGTCGTTTTTCTTTCTTGTCATTCCTTTTTTCTCTATAATGAAACAAGAGGCCTTGCCTTGCAGATTGCAGCATGTCAGCTTTGTTTTGATGCCCAGGTTGAACCCCCTATACCTTTTTGTCCCACTTGCGTTGAAAAAACGTTAAGCTATAGGGATAAGGTTTTTACCTAGAGCCACCATTAGCTTTGACGGATGCTGTTCAGGTGCCTCCTGCAGCAGATATACCGCAGCTTTCTCCTCACGCATCCCAACTTTTTCAGTCTCCTCATGCAGTGCCCTGTGTTTCCTCTCATAATCTGATAGGATTTTCCTTGCAGGACATTGCTACTCAGGTATCCTTGTCTGCCTTTCCCAGACTACAGGGAGAGCGTAAAAGTTAATAAGGTTTCTGATCAATCTGTGGCTAACCTGGGTGTTGTGCCTCAAATTTCTGATGACGACAACATGTCGGTAGCGTCTGAGGGTGAAATCTCAGATTCAGATAGTGTAATTCCTTCTTCTGATGCTGAAGTTGTTTCCTTCAGATTTAAGCTTGAACACCTTTGCTTATTACTTAAGGAGGTTTTGGCTACTTTGGACGACTCTGACACGACCGTCGTAGTCAACCATAAAAGAATCTAGTAAGCTTAACAAATACTATGATGTTCCCTCTGCGGTAGAGGTATACCCTGTACCTTACCGGGCTACAGAAATTATTGCCCGGGAGTGGGAGAGACCTGGAATTCCTTTTTCTCCATCCCCAATTTTCAAAAAGATGTTTCCTATAGCTGATTCTTTTAAAGAATGGGGGCAGACGGTTCATAAGGTAGAAGGAGTGATCTCCACTTTGGCTAAGAGGACTACTATTCCTATAGAAGATCGTTGTTCTTTTAAGGATCCCATAGATAAAACGTTGGAGGCTTTAATAAAGAAAATATATGTTCACCAGGGTCTCCAATGGCAGCCTGCGATATGTATTGCTACTGTCTCCAGCGCTGTAGTTTACTGGTTTGATTGCGTTGTCTGACTCTATTCAGACAGATACTCCTCTTGAGGAAATCCAGGACAGGATTAAGGCTCTTAAATTAGCCAATTCCTTTATTTCGTATGCTTCCTTACAGGTTATTAAGCTAGGTGAAAAGATTTCTGGTTTTGCGATCCTAGCACACAGAGCCCTATGGTTAAAATCCTGGTCTGCTGATGTTTCGTCTAAGTCCAAGCTTCTGTCGATTCCTTACAAGGGGAAGACCTTGTTTGGTCCTGGTTTGGCTATTTCTGATATTACAGGAGGTAAAGGATCTTTTCTTCCTCAAGATAAAAAGAATAAACACAAAGGACGGCAGAGTAATTTTCATTCCTTTCGCAACTTTAGAGGTAAATCCTCCCCTCCCTCTTCCAAGCAGGATCAGAACAAACCATCCTGGAAGCCTAATCAGTCTTGAAACAAGGGAAAGCAGTCTAAGAAACCTGCAGCTGACTCCAAGTCATCATGAAGGGTCGGCCCCCGATCTGGGAATGGATCTAGTAGGGGGCAGACTTTCCTTCTTCGTTCAAGCCTGGATAAGAGATGTTCCGGATCCCTGGGCGGTGGACATCATATCTCAGGGGTTCAAAATGGAATTCAAATCCTTTCCTCCAAGAGGAAGGTTTCTCCTTTCCAGATTATCTGTAGACCAGACAAAAAGAGAGGCATTCTTACATTGTATAGAAGACCTTGCATCTCTGGTAGTAATAGTTCCTGTTCTTCAGGAACAGGGTTTGGGGTTTTACTCAAATCTGTTGTTAAAGTGTCTGAACAAGTTTCTCAGGGTTCCATCCTTCAAGATGGAGACTATACGCTCCATTCTTCCCTTGGTTCAAGAAGGTCAGTTCTCGACAACCATAGATTTGAAGGATGCGTATCTTCATGTTCCTATTCACAGGGATCATCACAGGTTTCACAGCACTTTCAATTTGTAGCTCTTTCATTTGGCCTTGCCACAACTCCCAGAATTTTCTCAAAGGTTCTGGGGGCTCTGTTGGCAGTTATACGGTCTCGGGGAATTGCAGTGGCGCCTTATCTGGACAACATTCTAGTTAAGGCACAATCTTTTCAACAAGCAAACTATCATACAGGGATCTTGTTGTCTTTTCTTCGCTCCCATGGTTGGAAGGTAAATATGGAATAGTGTTCCTCCTTGGTTCCGGCTACGAGGGTAGTGTTCTTGGGGACTATAATAGACTCCCTATTAATGAAGATATTTCTGACAGAGGTCAGAAAGTCAAAGATTTTCGACTCTTGTCTTGCTCTTCAGTCCTCTTCTCGGCCGTCAGTGGCTCAATGTATGGCGGTAATTGATCTAATGGTAGCTGCCATGGACATCATCCCGTTTGCTCGGTTCCATCTCAGGCCTCTTCATTTATGCATGCTCAGGCAGTGGAACGGGGACTATGTGGATCTGTTGCCACAAATAGATCTGGATCAGGCAACAAAAGACTCCCTTCCGTGGTGGTTGTCTCAGGAGCATCTTTCTCAGGGAACCTGCTTTCGCAGACCTACCTGTGTGATTGTGACCACGGATGCCAGCTTGCTGGAATGGGGAGCGGTCTGGGGCTCGTTGAAGTCCCAGGGTCTCTGGACTCGGGAGGAATCAATTCTCCCCATAAACATTCTAGAGCTGAGGACGATCTTCAATGCTCTATTAGCCTGGCCTCAATTAGCTTCAGCCCAGTTTATCAGATTCCAATCGGACAATATAACTTCGGTGGCTTACATCAATCACCAGGGAGGGACTCGGAGTTCCTTGGCCATGTCAGAGGTGGCCAAAATTATTCTGTGAGCAGAGACCCACAACTGTTTTCTATATGCGATCCACATTCCAAGAGTGGACAATTGGGAAGTGGATTTTTTGAGCAGACAGACTTTTTATCCGGGGGAGTGGGAACTTCATCCGGATGTGTTTTTCAGCTTGATCCTCAAGTGGGGGCAGCCGGAATTAGATCTCATGGCTTCTCGTCAGAATGCCAAACTTCCAAAATATGGCTCGAGGTCAAGGGATCCACAGGCATTTCTGATGCTCTGGCAGTTCCTTGGAATTTCAGTCTAGCATACCTGTTTCCTCCGTTCGCTCTCCTTCTGAGAGTCATTGCTCGAATCAAGCAGGAAAGAGCATCTGTGATTCTCATAGTCCCGGCGTGGCCTTGCAGGATTTGGTTTGCAGACCTAGTGGAAATGTCATCCTTTCCACCTTGGAGACTCCCTCTGAGGAAGGACCTTCTACTTCAGGGTCCCTTCCTTCATCCAAATCTCGTTTCTCAGAAGCAGACTGCTTGGAGATTGAACGCTTAGTTTTATCGAAGTACGGATTTTCAGAGTCGCTCATTGAGACCTTAATTCAGGCTCGTAAACCTGTTACTCGCAGGATCTACCATAAGATCTGGCGAAAATACTTGTATTGGTGTGAATCCAAGGGTTACTCTTGGAGTAGAGTAAGGATTCCTAGGATTTTGTCCTTTCTCCAGGATGGTCTGGAGAAGGATTTGTCGGTTAGTACTCTAAAGGGTCAGTTTTTGGTGTTGTCTATATTGTTACATAAACGCTTGGCGGATGTGCCAGACGTGCAATCTTTTTGTCAGGCCTTGTTCAGGATTCGGCCTGTCTTCAAACCTGTTACTCCTCCATGGAGTCCCAACCTTGTTCTTAAAGTTTTACAGCATGCTCTGTTTTATCAGGGGCGTATTATGGCCTAGGCCAACAAGGCCGGTGCCTAGGGTAGCAGATTTGGGAGGGACAGCACATCTGCCCTATCCTCTCTCTAAAAGCCAGCACACAGTACAGTGAGCGATAAATTGAAGGCTTTTACAGTGAAGACAAGACACGTGCACTTATTAAAGGGACACTGTACCCAAAAATTTTCTTTTGTGATTCAGATTAAGCATGGAATTTTAAGCAATGTTCTAATTTACTCCTATTATCAAATTTTCTTCATTCTCTTGGTATCTTTATTTGAAATGCAAGAATGTAAGTTTAGATGCCTGCCCATTTTTGGTGAACAACCTGGGTTGTCCTTGCTGATTGGTGGATAAATTCATCCACCAATAAAAAAAGTGCTGTCCAGAGTACTGAAACCAAAAAAAAGCTTAAATGCCTTCTTTTTCAAATAATTAGAAAGTTCAAGCTGCAGCAGCACTGAATAAAAAGATTTTTATTTATGCCAATAAATAGTTACAACGTTTCGGACCAACTGTCCTTAATCATGTATAAAATCACACTGACACATACAGGCTTAAAATACCCTTAACCCCTCCCATTCATTAAGGGTATTTTAAGCCTGTATGTGTCAGTGTGATTTTATACATGATTAAGGACAGTTGGTCCGAAACGTTGTAACTATTTATTGGCATAAATAAAAATCTTTTTATTCAGTGCTGCTGCAGCTTGAACTTTCTACTTATTGTTGGGTTTTTTGGTATGGACCCTTGCAGCCTGCACGGATAAATAACCTCAAAAACAGAGTGCTGAACAGTAACCTGCTGTTGGAATTCTTTTTCAAATAATGATAGCAAGAGAACGAAGAAAAATTGATAATAGGAGTAAATTAGAAAGTTGCTTACAATTGCATGCTCTTTCTGAATTACAAAAGAAAAAAATTGGGTTCAGTGTCCCTTTAAGGTCACTCTTCACAGGCAGTGCTCCTTTAAACTGTTCTTGGTGAGAAACTTGCCCGGGGATATGCCTACAAGGCGAGGTTGGAGGAGAAGACCTTGTACCAATATGCTGCCTCCCCTTGTCAGCTGTAGTGGGTCTGCGAGCGCAGTGCTTATTTCAGGTTTTAATAACTAACAGACTAGATGTGTCTGTTCACTGTTTAGATCAGCTTGTGATGTCTAATCATAAACTCTCAGCGCTAATGTATGTTAGCTACTAATAACTAGCTTTATCTGCATTCATGTGATGTCTAATCATAAACTCTCAGTGCTAATGTATGTTAGCTACTAATAGCTAGCTTTCTCTGCATTCATGTGATGTCTAATCATAAACTCTCAGCGCTAATGTATGTTAGCTACTAATAGCTAGCTTTCTCTGCATTCATGTGATGTCTAATCATAAACTCTCAGCGCTAATGTATGTTAGCTACTAATAACTAGCTTTCTCTGCATTCATGTGATGTCTAATCATAAACTCTCAGAGCTAATGCATGTTAGCTACTAACAGCTAGCTTTCTCTGCATTCATGTGATGTCTAATCATAAACTCTCAGCGCTAATGCATGTTAGCTACTAATAGCTAGCTTTCTCTGCATTCATGTGATGTCTAATCATAAACTCTCAGCGCTAATGTATGTTAGCTACTAATAGCTTTCTCTGCATTCATGTGATGTCTAATCATAAACTCTCAGTGCTAATGTATGTTAGCTACTAATAGCTAGCTGTCTCTGCATTCATGAACACACAGAGTAAATAGAATACTGACACTTAAAAAGTTTCATTACTTGAATGACGGTTACTGTACGTTGTTGCATGTGAAGGGCAGTGATTGTTTCAAAGTGTATTCTTCTTTTCCTCCCTTCCTCCCTTCCTCTCTCCCTTCTTTCCCTTTCTCCCTCCCTTACTCCCTCCCCTCTTTCTTTCCCTCCCTCCCTACTTTCCCTCCCTCCCTTCTTTCTCTCAACTCCCTCCCTTGCTCACTTCTTTCACCCCTTTTGTTCCCTCCCTTCTTTTCCTCCCCCCTTTCTCCTCTCCCTCTCCACTTTTCTTTTATCTCTCTCTCTCTCTACCTCCCTTCTTTCATTTCCCTCCCTTTTCTTCCCTCTACCCCCCTTGTTTTCTCTCCATTCTCTCAGGGAGAAAATGGTATGAGATGCATGCAATTCAACCCACCTGTATCCAAGTGTTTTGCGAGCCCATTTTCTTTTGAATTGTTATAAAAAAAAAACAAAAAAAAACAATTACACAAAAAAGGCAACAGAATTTTGAGTGCCTAGGGCAGCACAAAACCTAAATACGCTACTGGAGCCTATGCATTCTTTAGATATTAAGATTTTAACTTGGAAAGTTTTGTTTCTTGTTGCTATCTCTTCTGCTCGGAGAGTTTCTCTCTGCATTACAGTGTGATCCCCCTTATCTTATATTCCATTCTGATAAGGTGGTTCTGCGTACTAAGTTTGGTTTCCTGCCCAAGGTTGTTTCAGTCAAGAATATTAATCAGGAAATTGTTGTACCGTTTTTGTGTCCTAATCCTTCTTCTCACAAAGAACGTTTGTTACATAATCTGGATGTTGTGCGTGCAATAAAATTTTATTTGCAGGCAACTAAGGACTTTCGGCAGTCTTCTGCATTGTTTATTTTTTTTTCTGGGAAACATAAGGGTCAGAAACCTACGGCTACTTCACTTTCCCTTTGGCTGAGAAGCACTATTCGCTTGGCATATGAGTCTGCTGTACAGCAACCTCCTGAGAACATCACAGCTCATTCCACGAGGGCTGTTTCTTCTTCCTGGGCTTTCAAAAATAAAGCTTCTGTGGAACAGATTTGCAAGGGTGAAACTTGGTCATCTTTGCACACTTTTTCCAAATTCTATAAATTCTATACTTTTGCCTCAGCTGAGGATTCTTTTGGGAGAAAGGTTCTTCTAGCAGTGGTGCCTTCTGTTAAGGTTGCCTGTCTTGTCCCTCCCTTATCATCTGTGTCTTCTAGCTTAGGTATTGATTCCCAACAGTAATTATAGATGATCCGTGGACTCACCGTGTCATTGGAAAGAAAACAAAATTTATGCTTACCCGATAAATGTATTTCTTTCTTGACACAGTGAGTCCACAGCCCACCTGTATTTTCAGGCAGTTTCTTTTTTATATAAACCTTAAGCACCTCTGCACCTTATATTACTTCCTTTCTCTCCTTTCCCTTTGGTCGAATGACTGGGGATTGTGGGTAAGGGAGTGATATTTAACAGCTTTGCTCTGGTGCTCTTTGCCTCCTCCTGCTGGCCAGAACTAATATTTCCCAGCAGTAATGATAGACGATCCGTGGACTCACCTTGTCAAGAAATAAATAAATTTATCAGGTAAGTATAAATTTAGTTTTTGCTTTAGCTTAGTGGTCCCCCCTCTCTTTCCAGGCAATAATTTTGTAGCCCCCTATCCGATGTGATTTTTTTTTCTGTAGTGTAGTGTCTCATTCTTCCTTCTCCATTGCAAACTTTGTTTCTGTTGCTTAGGGTCCTGCCCTCCATCCTCTCTCGGCCTCTCCATCCTATTACCTCCTCCACTTGGCCACTTACCCTTACTGTTACTGTTTTGTCCAGTAACCAATACCATGTGATTGATTTGATTCACTATCACAGCGATCACATGACTGCCCGGGTTCTGACAGACCCCGGACACACTGCCTCAGTTGCGAGGGAAATTCTGGGGCTGCGGGAGGGTGAGGGAATGTGGGTGATCCCCTGTAAACCAGCAAAAAAGGACGTACGTACCATTATGTTACTAGAATCCTTAAGACCCATTTTTTTCATGATTTAATGGTACGCCCGCAGTGTTCTTCACAGAAAATGTTGCCAGCCGGGTGGCATTATTAAGTAGCTGGATGGGGCAGTGTAATATTTACTAATATTATTATATATTTTCTACTATCCAAAGCACAAATTAATTGCATAATTTTACATAAATGTATTTAATGATAACATTTTTAATATTAGCTATTTTTAGCTTAATATTGGCAAAAACGTTAGCCAGGTGGTCAGTAAAATCAGAGGGTGGTGCACCCGCTAAAAAGGTCTTGGGGAGAACACTGGCCCATTTGTCCCGAAGTGGTTAAATATTTAAAAGACTGCTTAAATAATCTGCTATTTATTTTTCCCTTTTTAATGTACAATGACTTATGGTTCACATTATTTGAATTATAATATCAATCATTGCATACAATGGCTTGAATAAGATAAAATGCATTTCTTAAAATTATTTATGCTCCAATAGTCTTTGATATAAAAAAATATTTAAAAAGGTATAACACAATATTGTAATAATATGATTTCAAACTGTGAATACAACACAAAATAAAAAGTGAATCACCATATAACCATCACTGTTATAAATCAAAATACTTATATTGCATTTGTGGAAGTGAAATGGATAGCACAAGTGCACACAAGTGAAAAAGCTGCACTACAAGCAACAAAATTTACGTCAGAAACATTCAGGCTGGTCACGGAGAAGGGTGAGGATCTTATACCGGCACCATGGGAGTTGAAGTCAGTATGCTGACTTGTACTTGCTAAACTACATGTCCGTAGACTAACTGCTCCCTTAATATTGTGTGCAATGCCCGGAGTAACTATACAGCCTTTTTATTGTATTTTATACATTTTAATAAATTGTTACTGGATGCATCTGATCCTGCTTGCCAGTGGGTTTATTATATCGCTCCTATATCTCAGAGCTGGTTATAGCTCTGGAAGATGTCAGTATTCCATTGCTACCATCCAATTTATTTGTTTTCATACACAATTTCATCGTATGAGACTTATTTTCTCTTTTTTTTCTGAGGATACGTCTTTGAAAGTCATCTAAAGAATATCTTGTGTGGACTTGTGCTATTCATTTCACTTCCACATATACATTTCTTTGACATGTTGCATTTCATTAAATCTGTTTTGTTCCAATGCCTTTTGACAGTGTTGCTGGATCAGGTGTTATCTTGATCAAATAATTATTAGAAAAATACAGCTAGGGTTTTATATACAAAGTCCTGGGGCAAGGTAACCCATAGTACCAAACTGTTAAAGGAACCGTAAATTCTGGATATGTGTATTACGAACACCTGTTCACCCAGGAAATGCCCAGCCATGCTCTTGTCCCGTCTATGACCTGAGACTCAGTCTCTCCCCTCACGGTTCCCAAACCTCCCTATTCTGGGAAGCCTCTGGGAAACAGGTGGTAAAAACCTGCATTAGCATGATGTACCTATCAGTCAGTGAGCATTATAAGGGAGTACAAATTAGCCAATGAGAATTAGCAGCAAGTACAAGTCAGCCAATGAGCATTAGTAGGATGTACAAAACTGATTCTGCTGTATTTGTTTCAATTTAAATGTAAATATGTAAATTTAATTTATATTTCATATGAATGGCAGACAAAATAATCGGTGCAATGCCCCTTTTAAGGTCTGCTCATTGGCTGAGAAGCAGGACTCCCGCTTCTTTATTGGTGGACAATGACACACAACTGTATTCCCTGTCTAAAAGGGTTGTGGCTTAAAAAAAACTTTTGATATCTTTATAATTACAGTATATACAGGCAATCAGGAACCACATAGTATGAAACATAAGTATAATTGTTTTCATTGCTATTATTTAGAAATAAAAAATATTGAAAACCAAAACAGTTTATTTTTCTTTTATGTTTTTTTTTTTTTTTAATTTGTCTTTTTTTATTATTGATTTGTTTTCTTTTCTCGTTTGGTTTGAAAACATTAGTAATATTTGAAATAGCTGTTAAAATAGTATTCTTGTTTGCAAATATATTTGTTTGCATATTTTTGACGTTTGGGAAGTGGTAAACAACTTCTGGGGAGATTAGTTTCAAATCGTACCCTGCGGCACTGCATTTGGCATTTTTTTCCATTGTAACATAATCACATTAGTGTTTTCTGCCAAACATACTGATGCAATTAGATTATTTTATTGACTACATTCAACTCAAAATGAAATCATATTTTTCATACTAAAATGGTTCTGTTTAAAGCACAACGTAAATGGACTCTTAACAGGATATTAAGTCAGTCATTGAACATCATCTTAATGGGACTGCAATATATTGTGGCTGCTAGAGCATTTTATTGTCACACCAGGAGTTAAACACATAGTTAAAAATCTGCTCTGGAGGGGCAATGCACTGCTGATCCTGACTTAGCTGGTGAGTCAATCAGGTGTCATATATGTGTGCAATCCATGGCTGTGTTCATCTCAGGAGCAGAGGTGCATTGCTGAGTGCTTCTTTATGTTTATTTTTGTACATTAAATAGCTGTTTTCTTTCCAATGGCATGGAGAGTCCACGATTTCATTCCTATTACTAGTGGGATATTCACCTCCTGGCCAGCAGGAGGAGGCAAAGAACACCCCAGCAGAGCTGATAAGTGTCACTTCCCTTACCCATAATCCCCAGTCATTCTTTGCCTTTATCACAGGAGGATGTGCGAAGATGATGTCTGAAGATATTTAATCCTTTGATGGGTACTTTTCCCTGCAAGCAAGGATTGGGGTCAAGCTGTGTTTATGTGAATCTCTTTAGTAAGAGTATTGGTTTCTTTTAGCAGTTAGAAGACGACGAGGTGGTCTTTGCTTAACTTCTAACATCAATGCTACCCCTCTATAGAAAACCAGGGTTGGTTACTCTGTTTTTCTTGGTCTACAGGTCCCTGTCAGAGGTGGGTGTCGCTGTCACACCTAAGAAGCTGTTCCTGCCATGCAGCTGGATCCACAGGTAAGTGCTCTTGCCTTCTAGGTTTGAAGGAAAGCACTTCAGGATTAACAACAAGAAGAATAACCTTAGTGGATTGGAATTGGGTTTCTGCGCCATATCTAAGAAACCAATATGAAGCCGTTATTTTTTTTTTCTATCAGTAGCGCAGCGTAATTTGCACGCTTTTTCTATGTCGCCTTTATTTTTAGTTGCGGTCACATGACCGCTCTCCACTATCTGATTAGTCTGTTGAAAGTCACTTCCGATTGGAGAGCAAAGTACTTGCTGTAGACAGAGCTTTTAGTCTTTTGCAAGGAGCGTTCCTTTCCAGATAATATTATCTTTTACCGTGGGCTCACAGAGGATAGTTCCGTCACTGGTGGGGTAAGCTCTCGGCGTCTGCTGAGGATATAGCAGTTCCTCCTGAGGGTGTTAGATTGCTGCAGTATTACAAATGTAAGTCTCTATCTGGCCCATTATTTCCTTTCATAAGGAGGGAAGTAGTTTTAATTTAAAGTTACAGAACTTGTTCTGTGTTGGGAACCAATTCATTAATATGGACTCTGAGTGTAATATAGCTTTATCTTTTGATATATGTCTGTACTGCTTGGAGGATCAGGTTGTTCCTCCTGTACAGCTTTGTTCCACATGCTAAAATAAGTTATTGTCTAAAAATATAGAGCCCCTCTCAGAGCCATCTGTTTCTCAGGATAATGTTGTCTGTGCCATGCCTCCGTTTTCTCCTCAAACGTCCCCAGCTTTAGCAGTTTCACATGCAGTGCCCTGTGGTTCTCCTCAACATCCTCCTGTGGGTGTTTATTTACTAGGAGATTTTGCTGCGCAGATAATGTCTGCTGTCTCTGCAGCCTTATCAGCCTTTCCATTTGCTCGGAAGAGAAAAAGGAAATCTAAGCATATATCTTTAAGCAAAAGTTCTGAATCCGCTAAGGCTGTGTTAGTCAGTCGCTCTGTTATCTGATGAAGATCATACCTCAGAGGCTTCTGAGGGTGAGATCTCTGACTCTGAGACTGTGGATGCTAGCACAGCAGATTCAGAGAAAGTTAACTCTGAGTCAGCTGGAACACCTCCGGTTGCTTTTAAAGGAGGTTCTTGCTACATTGGAAGACTCTGATTCTACTGTTGCTGAGATTCCAAAGTTGTCTAATAAGCTTAACAGGGAGTTTGATGTCAAGCCTTTAACGGTAGAGGTCTTCCCAGTTCCAGATCGTATGTCGGACATTTATAGCTCAGGAATGGGAAAAGCCAGGGATTCCATTTTCTCCATCCCCTGTTTTCAAGAAGTTGTTTCCTGTTGCTTATTCTGTTCAGGAATTGTGGAGCACTGTACCTAAAGTTGAGGGTGCTATATCCACTTTAGCCAAAATAATTACTATCCCTCTTGAGGATAGCGCTTCTTTCAAGGACCCTATGGATAAAAAGCTGAAAGCCTAGTTAAGAAAGATGTACAGAGGTCAGAAAATCCAAACTTCTTGCTTCCTGTCTCACTCTTCAGTCCTCTGTCCGTCCATCAGTGGCTCAGTGTATGGAAGTAATTTGTCTTATGGTTGCTTCCATGGACTTCATTCCTGTCAGGGTACCAGGAATCAGACTGAGACGTGAAGTGCAAAAATAATCATACTTTTTTATTAATAACAAAAAATAATAAAAAGTCCACAAGCCAAATGACAAGCCAGGAGTCAAAGCCAGAGCTGGTAGTCAGACGAGCCGAGTCAGGAGCCAAAGCGAGTAGTCAGACGAGCCGGGATCAGGAACTAGGAAAACAGCAGAGTCAGGAACAAGCTAGGGATCAGGAACCAGAAGGGACGTCAGACAAGCCAGGTAATACACAGGAACTGGAACACAGGAACTAACAAACAAGTCTGAGACAATGCAAGGGCAAAAGCATACTGAACAGAGACCCTTTAAATAATAAGTGTGACATAATCCTGGGACTGCAACCTGTCTCACACTGATGATGTTCACAGTTTGGCCATAAGAGGGTGCCCAGATGAGAGAGCAGCGTTACACACTCTGCATCAGATTCAGTGAGAGAGGTAAGTAAAATGGCAGCCTGCAGTAAATAGCAAACAAAGCAGTGTAAAACCCTGACAGTACCCTCCCCTCAACGACCCCTCCCCTGCAGGAGGACAAAAGGTTTATTGGGAAACAGGCATGAAAGGCATGGAGGAGGGCGGGAGCATGAACATAAGAGGAGGGAACCCATAAGCACCAAAATCTGGAGACAAACTGGCTACCTTCCGGGAAAAAATTTAAGCAAGCTCCTGAGCGGTAGGCAGCTTTTTCAGGGAAATGCAATGTGACATTTTAGAAAAACGGTCAACCACCATTAGGATAACAGTATTGCCATTGGAAACAGAGTGTTCGACAATGAAGTCCATGGAAAGATGTGTCCAAGGATGCTCACCATTAGCAATTGGTTGGAGAAGGCCCACAGGAAGACGTTGAAGAGTCTTCTTCTGTGCACAGACTTAGCAGGAGGTAACATACGCAGTAACATCAGAACGAAAACCTGGCCACCAGAATTGCAGAGTGACAGACCAAATCATTTGGTTCTTGCCCGGGTGACCTGCGGCTTTAGGATAGTGGTAAGTGTGCAATAGTTTAGTTAGAAGATTCTCAGGTACAAAGCACTTACCACTAGGTTTCTATGTATGGTGGCCAAAATATGGTCAGGAGGTATAACTGGGCATCAGCCCTAACATTCTTACTACCAGGCAGGTAGGAGACCACATAATTAAACCAAGACATAAATAGCGCCCATCTGACCTGTTGGGGCGACAAACGTTTTGCTTCGGATAGATAAGTTAAATTCTTGTGGTCAGTAAGAATGAGCACTGGTATGCTAGTTCCCTCGAGAAGATGCCTCCATTCCTTGAGTGCCAAAATTATGGCCAGTAATTCCCTGTCGCCAATTTCATAATTGCACTCTGCTGGAGACAATTTGTTAGAGAAGAAATCGCACAAATGCAAGGAACCGGCAGGCGTAGGACGTTGAGACAAGAGGGAACCTACTCCAGTCGCAGACGCATTAACCCCAAGAACGAAAGGCAGGACAGGGTTAGGATGAGCCAGAACTGGAGCGTCAGCAAAGGCAGTCCTAAGACTCTCAAAGGCCTTAATGGCATTAGGTGACCAATGGAGTGGATCATTCTCTTTACGGGTCATGTCTGTGATTTGACCAAGGAAGAAAAGTTTTTAATACATTTTCTATAGTAATTGGCGAAGCCCAAAAAAGTTGGATAGACCGAAGACCAACTGGGCAAGGCCACTGCAGAACTGCAGACAACTTGTCAGGATCCATGGAGAACCCTGCAACAGAGATGACATAACCTAGGAAGGTTACTTGAGTCTGATGGAACTCACATTTCTCGAGTTTACAAAACAGACCGTTCTCACGTAGACTCTGAAGTACCCGTGTGACATCAGAACGATGAGCCTCAAGTGTGGGTGAGTGTATGAGTATGTCATCTAAGTACACCACAACACACTGTTGCAACATATCTCGTAGGACATCATTAATAAATTCCTGGAAAACAGCTGGAGCATTACATAGGCCAAAGGGCATTACAAGATATTCATAATGCCCGCTCCTGGTGTTAAATGCTGTTTTCCATTTGTGGCCCTCCTTGATCCTAACGAGATTGTACGCTCCTCTCAAATCAAGTTTAGAAAAGATCGTAGCTCCCTTGAGGCGGTCAAAGAGTTCCATAATGAGCAGAACAGGGTAAGCATTTTTAATGGTAAGACAATTAAGACCCCGATAATCGATGCATGGTCTTAACTCGCCACCCTTTTTCTTCACAAGAGAGCAAGATTTATAGATGATTCCCCGCGACAGAGCATCGGCAACATACTACTCCATAGCACAATTCTCCACAGCAGACAGAGGGTAAACCTGGCCCCGAGGAGTAATGACTCCGGGTTGCAGGTCTATGGCACAATCGTAAGTCCAGTGAGGAGGCAATGTACCGGCACACACCTTGTCAAAAACGTCTAGGAACTCTTGGTACTCCTCTGGCAATTGAGATACCGAAGAAGTGCACAGGACTTTGACTGGTTTTCAGAGACAAGTGGAAATACATTGCGGAGACCATGACAACATTTCGGCCCTGCGCCAGTCGAGACTGGGATTGTGCTTTTGGAGCCAGGGATAACCCAGAACAACTGGAAAATGCGGAGAGTTTATCATCTGGAACTTTCAAAATGGAGAGCCCCAACATCCATGGAAAGGAGTGGTTTTGTGAGTAAAGAGTGCTGGTTGAAGGGCCTGCCATCAATTTCCTCAATAGCAAGCAGAACGGACCGAAGCAATACAGGAATGGAGTGCTTTGATAAAAAGCAATGTCAATAATATAGCCCGCAGCATCAAGGTCAACAAGAGCCTGAGTGACTATGGAGGAGTCCACCCAGGAAAGGACAACCATGACCAAAGGTTTCTCCTTTAGCAGTTCCAGGGACGAGGATAAACCACCCAAGATCTGCCCCCGACAGGACCTTAGATACGAGCATTTCCCGGCCGTGTAGGACAAGACTTTAAAAGGTGGCCCTGTAACCCACAATAGAGGCAGAGCCCCTCCCTCCTCCTAAAGGCCCTCTCCGTCGCGGAGAGATGCGTGAATCCCAACTGCATTGGCTCAGCAGTCCCTGGTAACTCGTGACCAGGAGGCATGGGAGGAGAGAGAGGCATGGGTGGGAACGAACACGTAGGAGACAACGGAACAGGAGGCTTCCGCAAGCGCTCCTTGAAAGAGGGCTTCTCTCTGAGTCTGATGTCAATGAGGTTTAAAAAAAAGACACCAATGCCTCAAGATCCTTAGGTAAATTTCTGGCAGCAACTTCGCCTTTAATCGCATCAGAGAGCCCATGAAAGAAGGCAGCAACAAGGGCTTCATTGCTCCAACCTACCTCTACGGCAAGCGTACGGAACTCAATGGCATACTGAGCAACAGCTCTTGTATCTTGCTGAATGGACATGAGTCGTTTAGCAGCAGAGGAGGAGCGAGCCAGAACATCAAATACCCTTCGAAAAGGAGGCCACAAATGCAGGGTAATTTGAAATCACTGGATTAGCCCAAGCAAGAGCCGTGTCAGAGAGTAAAGAGATGAGAAATCCCACCTTAGCTCTGTCAGAGGGAAACGCCTGAGGTAACATCTCAAAATAAATGCCTACATGGTTTAAAAGCTCTCTGCACTGATTGGGATCGCCTCCATATCGCTGAGGTAGAGGTGCAGAACCGGACATGCTCCTGGTAGGACTAGGTGCATTAGCGAAAAAGGAGCAGCAATAACGTGGGACACTGATCCAAATGTGCAGTGCGAGTCAGCAGGATTTGCAGGGCTAGTGCAAATTGATCCAAATGGTGATCCTGTTAATCCATCCTGGAAATGATGGTGGGTAAAGGTGGATTATTAGCACCATCAAGATTCATGGCCCAGGGATGCGCAATTCATATCGCCCGATGCTTGACGTTCTGGGCGCAGGGCATGTGTTGGTTTTTTTTTGTACATTTAGCCGGGCATGCAGACTGCAGCAGGTTAAAAGCTTTTTTTTTATTGGAATTTCAATAGCGGACAGTGGGGGTGCGGCAGGAGTGTGAGGGCAGAGTGACAGCAGGAAACGAAGCCAGCTCACAACAAATGTTTACAGCCTGTGCGCGGGCTTCAATAGAGAGGGGGACCGCCTCAGTTTTAAGCACTGCGTCATTTATTTGCTGCCTGAGCCATAAGGCTGGAGAAAGACAGGGAGAGGATGCAGATGATGTGCAATCATTTTAGTCTCAGTATTGAAACCAAGCTTGTTTGAAAAGCACTGGCTATAGGCTTTATAGCGCAGGCAGCAAAGCCAACAAGCAGCCGGGAGAGCGACTCAGAGCTACTTGAGGGATACACTATACACAGCCTCGTAGCACACACATCCGGTGAATGGAAGGCTGCAGTCTGTCAATCTTTTCCAGCTAGCTGAACTCAAGCTTCCGGAACCCCAGCCAACTGAAACAGACTCTTGTTGTGACGTCACACCCATGGGGGTTGCTTCAAAGTACAAAATAAAATTAGTCTACCCCTTAATTTCCGGTCAGTACAGATTATGCAGATTTTGGTTTGTACTATAGCACTTACTGGGAGGAATTTGCTAAAGCTAATGTTCCCCTTTCATGTTCCTAGCCAAAGTCGCCCTTTGGGGCCACAATTCAATTCTCCAGTCATTTTTATCTGACATTCTAGTATTTCTCCAGTGTTACCAATATGCAAGAAATCCTCTCCTTTACAAATGTTTCATCCCTGCCCTCACACCCTCAGTGTTAATATAATCTATACATTTCTGTGTCTGTGTGTATATGTATTTTGCTTTAAAAAAAATAAAAAGTTTTTTTAATTTTTTAAGTTTTTTCACTGGCTGCGTGAGTGTAAAAAATGCATTCCAGTACATTTCAGGTTCTTTTGGCATTGCCGCAATAAGCTTGTTTTTTAAAAAAATGCTTCTGTGAAAAAAACTGAGGCCAATACATGTTCTAAACGCGCCCTTAGACACTGTTAGTGTTAGGTTGGCGGTATTTAGGTAATTGTGGTGGTCAGTTTGTCAGAAGAGGCTAAATGGTATGCACATTCCTCTTTTACAACCAAGGGGTTATGCTAGCTAATTTAGATCAGCGACACATCGGTTATTTATTATCACCTTCACTCACTAAATATTGGAATCTGATTTTAACAATGAATGAACAGCCAAAGCTGTAATAGCAATAATAATAATTAGTAGTAGTATTTTATTAGAGTACGTTTATCTGATGAAAGTCTACTTTTGCCTACTATAGCAGTGGTTCCTCAACAAGAACAGTAAAAATAAAACCAGGGTTGTGATATACCTTTCAAATGATAACAGAACAAAAATTCTATTAACATTTTAATATAAATCAATACTTTAGAAGAAAAGAATTTCGCACACAAATGCTCTATAGAGCGATAAATGTAATAAGTGTATACATATACTGTATCGGTGCACACATACTGTATCAGTATACTGTAATACTGTCAGACACCGTCCCTTAGAGAAAAATTTGGCTAAATTTGTTTTGCAAATCCGGACTAGTAAATTGTCACGAGGGTCAAGTAGATTGGGCTCGTGCTTTAGTCCCTTGGACAAGTAGTTTTTTTTAAAAAAATTCCACACCCCTGTGGCCCTTGCGTAATGTCAGGGTACCAGGAATCGGACTGAGACGTGAAGTGCAAAAATAATCATACCTTTATTAATAACAAAAAATAATAAAAAGTCCACAAGCCAAATGACAAGCCAGGAGTCAAAACCAGAGCTGGTAGTCAGACGAGCCGAGTCAGGAGCCAAAGCAAGTAGTCAGACGAGCAAGGATCAGGAACTAGGAAAACAGCAGAGTCAGGAACAAGCCAGGGATCAGGAACCAGAAGGGACGTCAGACAAGCCAGGTAATACACAGGAACTGGAACATAGGAACTAACAAACAAGTCTGAGACAATGCAAGGGCAAAAGCATACTGAACAGAGGCCCTTTAAATAATAAGTGTGACATCATAATCCTGGGACTGCAACCTGTCTCACACTGATGATGTTCACCAGTTTGGCCATAAGAGGGCACCCAGATGAGAAAGCAGCGTTACACACTCTGCATCAGATTCAGTGAGAGAGCTAAGTAAAATGGCAGCAGATAGCAAACAAAGCATGGTGAAACCCTGACAATGCATGCTCAGTCAATGGAACGGAGGCCACTCAGATCTATCGCAGAGGATAGATCTGGATCCCTTAACAAAAGATTCTCTTTCTTGGTGGATTTTGCAGGACCATCTGTCTCAGGGTACATGCTTCCTGAGACCATCCTGGGTGATTGTGACCACGGACTCCAGCCTGTCAGGCTGGGGAGCAGTTTGGGACTCCTTAAAGGCTCAGGGTCTTTAGACCCCAGAGGAGTCTTCTCTTCCTATAATCATCCTATAGTTAAGAGTGATCTTCAACAGCCTGGCCTCAATTAGCTTTGGTCCGGTTTATCAGATTCCAATCGGACAACATCACCTCGGTGGCATACATCAACCACCAGGGAGGAACTCTGAGTTTGTTAGCTAAGAAGTAGGTGACCCGCATTCTCCAGTGGGAGAAATCTCACGATTGTCTCCTATCTGCCATCCACATTCCAGGGGTGGACAACTGGGAAGCGGATTTTCTGAGCAGGCATACTTTTCATCCCGGGGAGTGGGCTCTCCACCCGGAGGTATTCTCAATGATAACCCTCAGGCGGGGGTTCCAGAGTTGGATCTGATGACGTCGCGCTGAAACGCCAAGCTTCCAAGAGATCCTCAAGCCGCTCTGATAGATGTTCTGGCGGTGCCTTGGAATTTCAGTCTGGCATGTCATTGCTCGTATCAAACAGGAGAAAGTGTCTGTGATTCTAATAGCTCCTGTCTGGCCTCACAGATCTGGTTCGTGGATGTGGTGAAGATGTCTTCTCTTCTTCCTTGGAGGTTACCTCTGAGGAAGGACCTTTTTACTTCAGGGTTTCTTCCTCCACCCAAATCTAGATTCTCTGAAGCTGACTGCTTGAAGATTGAACGTCTAGTCTTAGCTAAGAGACGGTCATTGATACCATGCTTCAGGCTCGTAAACCTGTTACTCGCAAGATTTACTATAAGGTATGGTGTAAATACCTTTATTGGTGTGAATCGAAGGGTTTCACTTGGAGCAGGGTAAGGGTTCCTCAAATTTTGTCCTTTCTTCAGGATGGCCTTGAAAATGGTTTATCATCTGACCCTTCAGAGTGCTGACTTTGTGCAAAAGAATAGACAGAGCAGAAACGTCTGGCAGATCTACCAGATGTTCAATCTTCTGTGCAGGCCTTGGTCAGAATCAGGCCTGTGCTTAAACTTGTTGCTCCCCCTTGGAGCCTTAATCTTGTTCTTAAAGTTCTGCAGCAGGCTCCGTTTGAGCCTATGCATGCAGTTGCTATTAGGTTATCTTGGAAAGTTTTTTGTTTCTCCTAGCTATTTCTTCTGCTTGCAGAGTTTTCAAGCTTTCGGCTCTGCAGTGTGATTCCCCTTACCTTATTTTTCATTTTGGGATTTCTTCCCAAGGTGGTAGATCGCAATATCAATCAGGAAATTGTTGTTCCATTCTTTTGTCCTAATCCTTCTTCTCAGAAGGAACACCTTTTGCATAACCTGGATGTTGTGTGTGCTTTAAAATTTTACCTTCAACCAACTAAAGATTTTTGGCAATCATCTGCCCTTTTCGTTTTCTCTAGTAAGCGTAAGGGTCAGAAGGCTACTTCTACTACTCTTTCTCTCTGGTTGAGAAGTGTTATCCGTTTAGCTTATGAGACAGCTGGACAACAGCCACCTGAGAGAATTACGGCTCATTCCACTAGAGCAGTCTCTTATTCCTGGGCTTTCAAAAATAAAGCTTCTGTGGAACAAATCTGCAAGGCGGCCACCTGGTCCTCATTGCATACTTTTCCCAAATTCTACAAATTTTATATTTTTGCCTTGGCTAAGGCTTCTTTTGGGAGAAAAGTTCTTCAAGCGGTGGTACCTTCAGTTTAGGTTCGCCTGTCTTTTATTGACCTCGGAAGGATGAAAGACTGAGTGGACCTCACCGGGAATCGAACCTTTGGTTGCTTCAGAGCTCTGCCACAGTGTCTTAGCATGCTGAGCTATCTGTCCAAGTGTTTCAGATCCTTTTTATTATGCAGAGTAAAATAAAATGTGCCCTTGTTATTCAGAATTACAATTTGCATATAAACAGAAGAACAAATAAGATCAGCATTTCATACAGGAGTGGTTTTCTCTCTGTGGTTGGGCGACACCTTGTTACAAGATTTGAATTTGTTTCTTCTTGAAAATGACAGATATTCTGTTATTATTGGTGCACTGCTGCTACACAAAAGTGAAAATTCATGTTTGTGGTGCAGGTGTATGAGTAAGGCTGCAACCAGAAATTTAAGGTTCAAATTAGTGTTTTAAAAGCATTTAACACTGTCATGTTGTAAGCACAATGTGCAGGGTTTGTAAATCAGGCATAGACCACTTAAAATTCCTGTGCTTAGAGCTAAATGTAAATTAGTTTTTTGTACTGGTCCAAGAAGTGACTGTATAATATAAAGATGGGTCAGTTGCAGCAGTAAAACTAAATTTAAAGGGACAGTAAACACCTTGACATTTTTATATAAAATGTTTAGTTATGCATAATGAAACATTGCAATATATTTTCTTCATTTATTGTATCCCCTCTTCATGTAATTTAGTTCGAAAATTGAGGAATTTCTCAGTACTTGATATGCACCCTGCTGACTTCTCAAGACATACCCTGCTACATACAGTATCTCACAAAAGTGAGTACACCCCTCACCTTTTTATAAATATTTTATTATATCTTTTCATGTGACAACACTGAAGAAATTACACTTTGCTACAATGTAAAGTAGTGAGTGTACAGCCTTTATAACAGTGTACATTTGTTATCCCCTCAAAATAACTCAACACACAGCCATTAATGTCTAAACCGTTGGCAACAAAAGTGAGTACACCCCTAAGTGGAAATGTACAAATTGGGCCCAAAGTGTCAATGTTTTGTGTGGCCACCATTATTTTCCAGCACTTCCTTAACCCTCTTGGGCATGGAGTTTACCAGAGCTTCACAGGTTGCCACTGGAGTCTTCTTCCACTCCTCCATGGCGACATAACGGATGTTAGAGACCTTGCGCTCCCCCACCTTCCGTTTGAGGATGCCCCACAGATGCTCAATAAGGTTTAGGTCTGGAGACATGCTCGGCCAGTCCATCACCTTTACCCTCAGCTTCTTTAGCAAGGCAGTGGTTGTCTTGGAGTTGTGTTTGGGGTCATTATCATGTTGGAATAATGCCCTGCGGCCCAGTCTCCGAAGGGAGGGTATCATGCTCTGCTTCAGTATGTCACTGTACATGTTGGCATTCATGGTTCCCTCAATGAACTGTAGCTCCCCAGTGCCGGCAGCACATATGCAGGCCCAGACCATGACACTCCCACCACCATGCTTGACAGTAGGCAAGACACACTTGTGTTTGTACAACTCACCTGGTTATTGCCACACGCTTGACACCATCTGAACCAAATGAGTTTATCTTCGTCTAATCGGACCACAGGACATGGTTCCAGTAATCTATGTCCTTAGTCTGCTTGTCTTCAGCAAACTGTTTGCGGGCTCTCTTGTGCATCATCTTTAGAGGAGGCTTCCTTCTGGGACGACAGCCATGCAGACCAATTTGATGCAGTGTGTGGTATATGGTCTGAGCACTAACAGGCTGACCCCACACCCCTTCAACCTCTGCTGCAATGCTGGCAGCACTCATACATCTATTTCCTAAAGACAACCTCTGGATATGACGCTGAGCACGTGCACTCAACTTCTTTGGTCGACCATGGCGAGGCCTGTTCTGAGTGGAACCTGTCCTGTGAAACCACTGTATGGTCTTGCCCACCATGCTGCAGCTCAGTTTCAGGGTCTTGGCAATCTTCTTATAGTCTAGGCTATCTTTATGTAGAGCAACAATTCTTTTTTTCAGATCCTCAGAGAGTTCTTTGCCATGAGGTGCCATGTTGAACTTCCAGTGACCAGTATGAGAGAGTGTGAGAGCGATAACACCAAATTTAACACACCTGATCCCCATTCACACCTGAGATCTTGTAACACTAACGAGTCACATGACACCGGGGAGGGAAAATGGCTAATTGGGCCCAATTTGGACATTTCCACTTAGGGGTGTACTCACTTTTGTTGCCAACGGTTTAGATATTAATGACTGTGTGTTGAGTTATTTTGAGGGGACAGCAAATTTACACTGTTACACAGGCTGTACACTCACTACTTTACATTGTAGCAAAGTGTCATTTCTTCATTGTTGTCACATGAAAAGATATAATAAAATATTTACAAAAATGTGAGGGGTGTACTCGCTTGTGTGGGATGCTGTATATGTCCCTAACTGGCTTTATTAGATAACAACTCCAAAACAATGGTCTTTATGCTAACATTATTATCGTGGCTAACCTTGTTGTCTGCAGAATAAAGCCCAGATTGGCTGCTCCCAAATAAGGCTAATGGTGGGTGGATTTTGTCTATTAGAATACAATTGCAGCAGAAAGAATGTTAATTTATTTAAAAAACATTTAGACTCAGCTCCCTATTTATTTCTGTCATCACACTTGCATTGTTTTCTTGGTATCCTTTGTTGAAAAGTATAGCTAGTCAGTTCAAAGGCAGCAATGCATTACTGGAAGGTAGCTTGTGATTATTTTGCTTTACGTATATGCCCCTTGTCATTGGCTTACCCCATGTGTTAAGCTAACTCCCAGTAGTGCATTGCTGCTCCCGAGTCTTCTCTTTAACAAAGGAGAGAACAAATCAAATTTGATAATAGAACTACATCATATGAATTATGAAAGTATATTTGTTTACTTTACTGCCCTTTTAGCTTAAAGGGACATAAAACGCAAAATGTTTCTTTCACAATTCAGATAGACACATACAATCTTAAACAACAGTGTTGCTTTATTCTCTTGGTATCCTTTATTGAAGGAGCAGCAGTGCACTACTGGGAGCTAGCTTAACATATTGTTAAACCAGTGATAAGAGGTATGTATTTGAAACCACCAATCAGAAGCTAGCTCTCAGCTCCTGAGCCTACCTAGGTATGCTTTTCAAAAAAGAATACCAAGAGAACAAAACAAATTATATAATAGAATTAAATTGGATAGTTGTTTAAAATTGTTTGTTTTATCTAAATTATGAACTGAAAATTTGGGGGGTTTATTTTTTAATCTGTCTCTTAAATGGCCTAGCTGACAAAAAAAAGACACAATAGAGGTAGAGTAAGAGTTTGTTTGACGTTTATTGTCAAGGTTCTCAGATCTGTTATCTTTTACCACCTTTTTTTAAAGGTAAAAAACATAATTTATGCTTACCTGATAAATTTATTTCTCTTGTGGTGTATCCAGTCCACGGATCATCCATTACTTGTGGGATATTCTCCTTCCCAACAGGAAGTTGCAAGAGGATCACCCACAGCAGAGCTGCTATATAGCTCCTCCCCTAACTGCCATATCCAGTCATTCGACCAAAACAAGCCGAGAAAGGAGAAACCATAGGGTGCAGTGGTGACTGTAGTTTAAATTAAAATTTAGACCTGCCTTAAAAAGACAGGGCGGGCCGTGCACTGGATACACCACAAGAGAAATAAATTTATCAGGTAAGCATGAATTATGTTTTCTCTTGTAAGGTGTATCCAGTCCACGGATCATCCATTACTTGTGGGATACCAATACCAAAGCTAAAGTACACGGATGAAGGGAGGGACAAGGCAGGCTTAAATGGAAGGAACCACTGCCTGTAGAACCTTTCTCCCAAAAATAGCCTCAGAAGAAGCAAAAGTATCAAATTTGTAAAATTTTGAAAAGGTATCAAGCGAAGACTAAGTCGCCGCCTTGCAAATCTGTTCAACAGAAGCCTCATTCTTAAAGGCCCAAGTGGAAGCCACAGCTCTAGTAGAATGAGCTGTAATTCTTTCAGGGGGCTGCTGTCCAGCAGTCTCATAGGCTAAGCGTATTACGCTCCGAAGCCAAAAAGAAAGAGAGGTTGACGAAGCTTTTTGACCTCTCCTCTGTCCAGAGTAAGTCACAAACAGTGTAGATGTTTGGCGAAAATCTTTAGTAGCTTGTAAGTAAAACTTCAAAGCTCGGACCACGTCCAGATTATGTAAAAGACGTTCCTTCTTTGAAGAAGGATTAGGACACAATGATGGAACAACAATCTCTTGATTGATATTCTTGTTAGAAACTACCTTAGGTAAAAACCCAGGTTTTGTACGCAGAAGTACTTTATCTGAATGGAAAATCAGATAAGGAGAATCACATTGTAAGGCAGATAACTCAGAGACTCTCCGAGCCGAGGAAATAGCCATCAAAAACAGAACTTTCCAAGATAAAAGTTTAATATCAATGGAATGAAGGGGTTCAAACGGAACCCCTTGAAGAACTTTAAGAACCAAGTTTAAGCTCCATGGGGGAGCAACAGGTTTAAACACAGGCTTAATTCTAACCAAAGCCTGACAAAAAGCTTGAACGTCTGGAACTTCTGCCAGACGCTTGTGCAAAAGAATAGACATAGCAGAAATCTGTCCCTTTAAAGAACTAGCTGATAATCCTTTTTCCAAACCCTCTTGGAGAAAGGACAATATCCTAGGAATCCTAACCTTACTCCATGAGTAATTCTTGGATTCACACCAATAAAGATATTTACGCCATATCTTATGATAGATTTTCCTGGTGACAGGCTTTCGTGCCTGTATAAGGGTATCAAT
The DNA here is from genome assembly GCF_027579735.1 of Bombina bombina. Taxonomy (NCBI): domain Eukaryota; kingdom Metazoa; phylum Chordata; class Amphibia; order Anura; family Bombinatoridae; genus Bombina; species Bombina bombina. The sequence continues at coordinate 334,292,001 of NC_069506.1, read as the reverse complement.
GACTGACTCGGAGAAGCCACGCTTTGATAAAATCAAGCGTTCAATCTCCATGCAGTCAGTCTCAGAGAAATTAGATTTCGGATGATTGAAAGGACCTTGTAGTAGAAGGTCTTGTCTCAGAGGCAGGGTCCATGGTGGAAATGATGACATGTCCACTAGGTCTGCATACCAGGTCCTGCGTAGCCATGCAGGCGCTATCAATATCACCGATGCTCTCTCCTGTTTGATTTTGGCAATCAGTCGAGCGAGCAGAGGAAACGGTGGAAACACATAAGCCAGGTTGAAGAACCAAGGCGCTGCTAGAGCATCTATCAGTGCCGCTTCTGGGTCCCTGGACCTGGATCTGTAACGAGGAAGCTTGACGGTTCTGGCGAGACGCCATGAGATCCAGTTCTGGTTTGCCCCAACGATGAACCAATTGAGCAAACACCTCCGGATGGAGTTCCCACTCCCCCGGATGAAAAGTCTGACGACTTAGAAAATCCGCCTCCCAGTTCTCTACACCTGGGATATGGATTGCTGATAAGTGGCAAGAGTGAGTCTCTGCCCAGCGAATTATCTTGGAGACTTCTAACATCGCTAGGGAACTCCTGGTTCCCCCTTGATGGTTGATGTAAGCCACAGTCGTGATGTTGTCCGACTGAAATCTGATGAACCTCAGGGTTGCTAACTGAGGCCAAGCTAGAAGAGCATTGAATATTGCTCTTAACTCCAGAATATTTATTGGGAGGAGTTTCTCCTCCTGAGTCCACGATCCCTGAGCCTTCAGGGAATTCCAGACTGCACCCCAACCTAGAAGGCTGGCATCTGTTGTTACAATTGTCCAATCTGGCCTGCGAAAGGTCATACCTTTTGGACAGATGGACCCGAGAAAGCCACCAGAGAAGAGAATCTCTGGTCTCTTGATCCAGATTTAGCAGAGGGGACAAATCTGTGTAATCCCCATTCCACTGACTGAGCATGCATAGTTGCAGCGGTCTGAGGTGTAGGCGCGCAAATGGTACTATGTCCATCGCCGCTACCATCAAGCCGATTACTTCCATACACTGAGCCACCGAAGGGCGCGGAATAGAATGAAGAACACGGCAAGATTTTAGAGCTTTGATAACCTGGATTCTGTCAGGTAAATCTTCATTTCTACAGAATCTATCAGAGTCCCTAGGAAGGAGACTCTTGTGAGTGGGGATAGAGAACTCTTTTCCTCGTTCACCTTCCACCCATGTGACTTGAGAAATGCCAGAACTATGTCCGTATGTGACTTGGCAATCTGAAAGCTTGACGCCTGTATCAGGATGTCGTCCAGATAAGGGGCCACTGGTATACCTCGCGGTCTTAGGACCGCCAGAAGCGATCCCAGAACCTTTGTAAAGATTCTTGGAGCTGTAGCTAACCCTAAGGGAAGAGCCACAAATTGGTAATGCCTGTCCAGAAAGGCAAACCTTAGGAACCGATGATGATCTTTGTGAATCGGTATTTGAAGGTAAGCATCCTTCAAATCCACTGTGGTCATGTACTGACCCTCCTGGATCATAGGTAGGATGGTCCGAATAGTTTCCATTTTGAACGATGGAACTCTGAGGAATTTGTTTAAGATCTTTAGATCCAAAATGGGTCTGAAGGTTCCCTCTTTTTTGGGAAACACGAACAGATTTGAATAAAAGCCCTGTCCCTGTTCCGTCTGTGGAACTGGACAGATCACTCCCATAACTAGGAGGTCTTGCACACAGCGTAAGAATGCCTCTTTCTTTATCTGGTTTACAGATAATCTCGAAAGGTGAAATCTCCCTTGAGGAGGGGAAGCTTTGAAGTCCAGAAGATATCCCTGAGATATGATCTCCAACGCCCAGGGATCCTGAACATCTCTTGTCCACGCCTGGGCGAAGAGAGAAAGTCTGCCCCTACTAGATCCGTTACCGGATAGGGGGCCGTTCCTTCATGCTGTCTTAGAGGCAGCAGCAGGCTTTCTGGCCTGCTTGCCTTTGTTCCAGGACTGGTTAGGTTTCCAGCCCGGCTTGGATTGAGCAAAAGTTCCCTCTTGTTTTGTAGCAGAGGAAGTTGATGCTGCACCTGCCTTGAAATTTCGAAAGGCACGAAAAATAGACTGTTTGGCCCTTGATCTGGCCCTGTCCTGAGGAAGGGTATGACCCTTTCCTCCAGTAATGTCAGCAATAATTTCCTTCAAACCAGGCCCGAATAGGGTCTGCCCCTTGAAGGGAATGTTAAGTAATTTAGACTTTGTAGTCACGTCAGCTGACCAAGATTTAAGCCATAGCGCCCTACGCGCCTGGATGGCGAATCCAGAATTCTTAGCCGTTAGTTTAGTCAAATGAACAATGGCATCAGAATCAAAAGAATTAGCTAGCTTAAGTGTTCTAAGCTTGTCAAGTATTTCAGTCAATGGAGTAGCTGTCTGAAAGGCCTCTTCCAGAGACTCAAACCAGAACGCCCCAGCAGCAGCGACAGGCGCAATGCATGCAAGGGGCTGCAGGATAAAACCTTGTTGAATAAACATTTTCTTAAGGTAACCTTCTAATTTTTTATCCATTGGATCTGAAAAAGCACAACTGTCCTCGACAGGGATAGTGGTACGCTTTGCTAAAGTAGAAACTGCTCCCTCCACCTTAGGAACCGTCTGCCATAAGTCCCGTGTGGTGGCGTCTATTGGAAACATTTTTCTAAAAATAGGAGGGGGAGAAAACGGCACACCGGGTCTATCCCACTCCTTATTAATAATTTCTGTAAACCTTTTAGGAATTGGAAAAACATCAGTACACACCGGCACTGCATAGTATTTATCCAGTCTACACAATTTCTCTGGTACTGCAATTGTGTCACAGTCATTCAGAGCAGCTAATACCTCCCCAAGCAATACACGGAGGTTCTCAAGCTTAAATTTAAAAGTAGAAATATCTGAATCAGGTTTCCCCGAATCAGAAATGTCACCCACAGACTGAAGCTCTCCTTCCTCAGCTTCTGCATATTGTGACGCAGTATCAGACATGGGCCTTAAAGCATCTGCGCGCTCTGTATTACGTCTAACCCCATTTCTATTGCGCTTTCCTCTGAATTCAGGCAGTCTGGCTAATACCGCTGACAGGGTATTATCCATGATTGCCGCCATGTCCTGCAAAGTAATCGCTATGGGCGTCTTTGATGTACTTGGAGCCATTTTAGCGTGAGTCCCTTGAGCGGGAATCAAAGGGTCCGACACGTGGGGAGAGTTAGTCGGCATAACTTCCCCCTCGTCAGAATCCTCTGGTGATAATTCTTTTAAAGATAACAGCTGATCTTTATTGTTTAAAGTGAAATCAATACATTTAGTACACATTCTCCTATGGGGTTCCACCATGGCTTTTAAACATAATGAACAAGGAGTTTCCTCTATGTCAGACATGTTTATACAGACTAGCAATGAGACTAGTAAGCTTGGAAAACACTTTAATCAAGTTAACAAGCAATATAAAAAAACTTTACTGTGCCTTTAAGAGAAACAAATTTTGCCAAAATTTGAAATAACAGTGAAAAAAGGCAGTTAAACTAACAAAATTTTTACAGTGTATGTAACAAGTTAGCAGAGCATTGCACCCACTTGCAAATGGATGATTAACCCCTTAATACAAAAAACAGATTAACAAAACGAAAAATACATTTTTTAAAACAGTCATAACAGAAGCCTTTTGAGCCCTTCAGAGATGTCCTATAGCATGCAGGGGACTGCTGAGGGAAGCTGAATGTCACAGTTTGTAATTTTAACTGCACCAACTGTAACTTTTATACTATAACAGTGGAAAGCCTCAGGAAACTGTTTCTAGGTAAAAATAAAGCCAGCCATGTGGAAAAAACTAGGCCCCAATAAGTTTTATCACCAAAGCATATATAAAAACGATTAAACATGCCAGCAAACGTTTTATATTGCACATTAATCAGAGTATATACCTCTGATAGCAAGCCTGATACTAGTCGCTATTAAATCACTGTATTTAGGCTTAACTTACATTAATTCGGTATCAGCAGCATTTTCTAGCAATTCCATCCCTAGAAAAACTTAAAACTGCACATACCTTATTGCAGGATACCCTGCACGCTATTCTCCCTCTGAAGTTACCTCACTCCTCAGATATATGTGAGAACAGCAGTGGATCTTAGTTACTTCTGCTAAGATCATAGAAAACACAGGCAGATTCTTCTTCTAAATGCTGCCTGAGATAAAATAGTACGACTCCGGTACCATTTAAAAACAATAAACTCTTGATTGAAGAAAAAACTAACTATATTACACCACTTTCCTCTTACTACATCCAGCTATGTTGAGAGTTGCAAGATAATGACTGGGTATGGCAGTTAGGGGAGGAGCTATATAGCAGCTCTGCTGTGGGTGATCCTCTTGCAACTTCCTGTTGGGAAGGAGAATATCCCACAAGTAATGGATGATCCCTGGACTGGATACACCTTACAAGAGAAATTAAAATCTGGAAATACAGTAGCAAAACAGTTTTAAAGGTTTTAAAAGTGTTTAAAGGGACACAACCTTTCCTTTGTATCTTAAAGGTACACTAGATTTTTCTTTGCATAAATGTTTTGTAGATTATCCATTTGTCCATCTGGGGGTGTTTTTGTAACAATGTATAGTTTTGCTTATTTTTAATAACATTCTGCTGATTTTCAGACTCCTAACCAAACTAGGGCCTAGATTTGGAGTTCGGCGGTAAAAGGGCTGTTAACGCTCCACGGGCTTTTTTCTGGCCGCACCATAAATTTAACTCTGGTATCGAGAGTTCAAACAAATGCTGCGTTAGGCTCCAAAAAAGGAGCGTAGAGCATTTTTACCGCAAATGCAACTCTCGATACCAGAGTTGCTTACGGACGCGGCCGGCCTCAAAAATGTGCTCGTGCACGATTCCCCCATAGGAAACAATGGGGCTGTTTGAGCTGAAAAAAAACCTAACACCTGCAAAAAAGCAGCGTTCAGCTCCTAACGCAGCCCCATTGTTTCCTATGGGGAAACACTTCCTACGTCTGCACCTAACACTCTAACATGTACCCCGAGTCTAAAGACCCCTAACCTTACACTTATTAACCCCTAATCTGCCGCCCCCGCTATCGCTGACCCCTGCATATTTTTTTAAACCCCTAATCTGCCGCTCCGTAAACCGCCGCAACCTACGTTATCCCTATGTACCCCTAATCTGCTGCCCTAACATCGCCGACCCCTATATTATATTTATTAACCCCTAATCTGCCCCCCTCAACGTCGCCGACACCTGCCTACACTTATTAACCCCTAATCTGCCGAGCGGACCTGAGCGCTACTATAATAAAGTTATTAATCCCTAATCCGCCTCACTAACCCTATCATAAATAGTATTAACCCCTAATCTGCCCTCCCTAACATTGCCGACACCTACCTTCAATTATTAACCCCTAATCTTCCGATCGGAGCTCACCGCTATTCTAATAAATGGATTAACCCCTAAAGCTAAGTCTAACCCTAACACTAACACCCCCCTAAGTTAAATATAATTTTTATCTAACGAAATAAATTAACTCTTATTAAATAAATGATTCCTATTTAAAGCTAAATACTTACCTGTAAAATAAATCCTAATATAGCTACAATATAAATTATAATTATATTATAGCTATTTTAGGATTAATATTTATTTTACAGGCAACTTTGTAATTATTTTAACCAGGTACAATAGCTATTAAATAGTTAAGAACTATTTAATAGTTACCTAGTTAAAATAATAACAAATTTACCTGTAAAATAAATCCTAACCTAAGATATAATTAAACCTAACACTACCCTATCAATAAAATAATTAAATAAACTACCTACAATTACCTACAATTAACCTAACACTACACTATCAATAAATTAATTAAACACAATTCCTACAAATAAATACAATTAAATAAACTAGCTAAAGTACAAAAAATAAAAAAGAACTAAGTTACAGAAAATAAAAAAATATTTACAAACATAAGAAAAATATTACAACAATTTTAAACTAATTACACCTACTCTAAGCCCCCTAATAAAATAACAAAGCCCCCCAAAATAAAAAATTCCCTACCCTATTCTAAATTAAAAAAGTTACAAGCTCTTTTACCTTACCAGCCCTGAACAGGGCCCTTTGCGGGGCATGCCCCAAGAATTTCAGCTCTTTTGCCTGTAAAAAAAAACATACAATACCCCCCCCCAACATTACAACCCACCACCCACATACCCCTAATCTAACCCAAACCCCCCTTAAATAAACCTAACACTAAGCCCCTGAAGATCTTCCTACCTTGTCTTCACCATCCAGGTATCACCGATCCGTCCTGGCTCCAAGATCTTCATCCAACCCAAGCGGGGGTTGGCGATCCATAATCCGGTGCTGAAGAGGTCCAGAAGAGGCTCCAAAGTCTTCCTCCTATCCGGCAAGAAGAGGACATCCGGACCGGCAAACATCTTCTCCAAGCGGCATCTTCGATCTTCTTCCATCCGGAGCGAAGTGGCAGGATCCTGAAGACCTCCAGCGCGGAACATCCATCCGGACCGACGACTGAACGACGAATGACTGTTCCTTTAAGGGACGTCATCCAAGATGGCGTCCCTCGAATTCCGATTGGCTGATAGGATTCTATCAGCCAATCGGAATTAAGGTAGGAATTTTCTGATTGGCTGATGGAATCAGCCAATCAGAATCAAGTTCAATCCGATTGGCTGATCCAATCAGCCAATCAGATTGAGCTCGCATTCTATTGGCTGTTCCGATCAGCCAATAGAATGCGAGCTCAATCTGATTGGCTGATTGGATCGGCCAATCGGATTGAACTAGATTCTGATTGGCTGATTCCATCAGCCAATCAGAAAATTCCTACCTTAATTCCGATTGGCTGATAGAATCCTATCAGCCAATCGGAATTCGAGGGACGCCATCTTGGATGACGTCCCTTAAAGGAACAGTCATTCGTCGTTCAGTCGTCGGTCCGGATGGATGTTCCGCGCTGGAGGTCTTCAGGATCCTGCCACTTCGCTCCGGATGGAAGAAGATCGAAGATGCCGCTTGGAGAAGATGTTTGCCGGTCCGGATGTCCTCTTCTTGCCGGATAGGAGGAAGACTTTGGAGCCTCTTCTGGACCTCTTCAGCACCGGATTATGGATCGCCAACCCCCGCTTGGGTTGGATGAAGATCTTGGAGCCAGGACGGATCGGTGATACCTGGATGGTGACGACAAGGTAGGAAGATCTTCAGGGGATTAGTGTTAGGTTTATTTAAGGGGGGTTTGGGTTAGATTAGGGGTATGTGGGTGGTGGGTTGTAATGTTGGGGGGGGGGATTGTATGTTTTTTTTTACAGGCAAAAGAGCTGAAATTCTTGGGGCATGCCCCGCAAAGGGCCCTGTTCAGGGCTGGTAAGGTAAAAGAGCTTGTAACTTTTTTAATTTAGAATAGGGTAGGGAATTTTTTATTTTGGGGGGCTTTGTTATTTTATTAGGGGGCTTAGAGTAGGTGTAATTAGTTTAAAATTGTTGTAATATTTTTCTTATGTTTGTAAATATTTTTTTATTTTCTGTAACTTAGTTCTTTTTTATTTTTTGTACTTTAGCTAGTTTATTTAATTGTATTTATTTGTAGGAATTGTGTTTAATTAATTTATTGATAGTGTAGTGTTAGGTTAATTGTAGGTAATTGTAGGTAGTTTATTTAATTATTTTATTGATAGGGTAGTGTTAGGTTTAATTATATCTTAGGTTAGGATTTATTTTACAGGTAAATTTGTTATTATTTTAACTAGGTAACTATTAAATAGTTCTTAACTATTTAATAGCTATTGTACCTGGTTAAAATAATTACAAAGTTGCCTGTAAAATAAATATTAATCCTAAAATAGCTATAATATAATTATAATTTATATTGTAGCTATATTAGGGTTTATTTTACAGGTAAGTATTTAGCTTTAAATAGGAATCATTTATTTAATAAGAGTTAATTTATTTCGTTAGATAAAAATTATATTTAACTTAGGGGGGTGTTAGTGTTAGGGTTAGACTTAGCTTTAGGGGTTAATACATTTATTAGAATAGCGGTGAGCTCCGATCGGAAGATTAGGGGTTAATAATTGAAGGTAGGTGTCGGCGATGTTAGGGAGGGCAGATTAGGGGTTAATACTATTTATGATAGGGTTAGTGAGGCGGATTAGGGGTTAATAACTTTATTATAGTAGCGCTCAGGTCCGCTCGGCAGATTAGGGGTTAATAAGTGTAGGCAGGTGTCGGCGACGTTGTGGGGGGCAGATTAGGGGTTAATAAATATAATATAGGGGTCGGCGGTGTTAGGGGTAGCAGATTAGGGGTACATAGGGATAACGTAGGTGGCGGTCGGCAGATTAGGGGTTAAAAATTTTAATCGAGTGGCGGCGATGTGGGGGGAGCTCGGTTTAGGGGTACATAGGTAGTTTATGGGTGTTAGTGTACTTTAGGGTACAGTAGTTAAGAGCTTTATAAACCGGCGTTAGCCAGAAAGCTCTTAACTCCTGCTATTTTCAGGCGGCTGGAATCTTGTCGTTAGAGCTCTAACGCTCACTTCAGAAACGACTCTAAATACCAGCGTTAGAAAGATCCCATTGAAAAGATAGGCTACGCAAATGGCGTAGGGGGATCTGCGGTATGGAAAAGTCGCGGCTGAAAAGTGAGCGTTAGACCCTTTAATCACTGACTCCAAATACCAGCGGGCGCCCAAAACCAGCGTTAGGAGCCTCTAACGCTGGTTTTGACGGCTACCGCCGAACTCCAAATCTAGGCCTAGATGTATACACTTGCTTACAGACTACTGCTGGCTCCAGTTTGTGTAATCTGTCTTTTCATATACAGGGGAGTGTTTGCTCTTCTTGTTTTCCCAGCCCCTTTAACTGGGTGTTACAGTCAAACTTCATCAACAGTGCTAAACTGGGAGCCATGCAGTTATATGACAATTAGTGTATACTGTATATTTATATCAGTATCTGTACATATTCTGTATAGTAGTGTCTATTACATGCAGTTATATGACAATTAGTGTATACTGTATATTTATATCAGTATCTGTACATATTCTGTATAGTAGTGTCTATTACATGCAGTTATATGACAATTAGTGTATACTGTATATTTATATCAGTATCTGTACATATTCTGTATAGTAGTGACTATTACATGCAGTTATATGACAATTAGTGTATACTGTATATTTATATCAGTGTCTGTACATATTCTGTATAGTAGTGTCTATTACATGCAGTTATATGTAATTAGTGTATACTGTATATTTATATCAGTATCTGTACATATTCTGTATAGTAGTGTCTATTACATGCAGTTATATGACAATTAGTGTATACTGTATATTTATATCAGTGTCTGTACATATTCTGTATAGTAGTGTCTATTACATGCAGTTATATGTAATTAGTGTATACTGTATATTTATATCAGTGTCTGTACATATTCTGTATAGTAGTGTCTGTTACATGCAGTTATATGACAATTAGTGTATACTGTATATTTATATCAGTATCTACATATTCTGTATAGTAGTGTCTATTACATGCAGTTATATGACAATTAGTGTATACTGTATATTTATATCAGTATCTGTACATATTCTGTATAGTAGTGTATGTTACATGCAGTTATATGACAATTAGTGTATACTGTATATTTATATCAGTATCTGTATATATTATGTATAGTAGTGTCTATTACATGCAGTTATATGACAATTAGTGTATACTGTATATTTATATCAGTATCTGTACATATTCTGTATAGTAGTGTCTATTACATGCAGTTATATGACAATTAGTGTATATTTATATCAGTATCTGTACATATTCTGTATAGTAGTGTCTATTACATGCAGTTATATGACAATTAGTATATACTGTATATTTATATCAGTATCTGTACATATTCTGTATAGTATTGTCTATTACATGCAGTTATGACAATTAGTGTATACTGTATATTTATATCAGTATCTGTACATATTCTGTATAGTAGTGTCTATTACATGCAGTTATATGACAATTAGTGTATACTGTATATTTATATCAGTATCTGTACATATTCTGTATAGTAGTGTCTATTACATGCAGTTATATGACAATTAGTGTATACTGTATATTTATATCAGAATCTGTACATATTCTGTATAGTAGTGTCTATTACATGCAGTTATATGACAATTACTGTATACTGTATATTTATATTTATATTTATATCAGTATCTGTACATATTCTGTATAGTAGTGTCTATTACATGCAGTTATATGACAATTAGTGTATACTGTATATTTATATTTATATCAGTATCTGTACATATTCTGTATAGTAGTGTCTATTACATACAGTTATATGACAATTAGTGTATACTGTATATTTATATCAGTATCTGTACATATTCTGTATAGTAGTGTCTATTACATGCAGTTATATGACAATTAGTGTATACTGTATATTTATATCAGTATCTGTACATATTCTGTATAGTAGTGTCTATTACATGCAGTTATATGTAATTAGTGTATACTGTATATTTATATCAGTACATATTCTGTATAGTAGTGTCTATTACATGCAGTTATATGACAATTAGTATATACTGTATATTAATATCAGTATCTGTACATATTCTGTATAGTAGTGTCTATTACATGCAGTTATATGACAATTAGTGTATACTGTCCCTTTAAACATGATTTAAAATATACTTGTTTATTGTCTGCAGCTCATACTGGAGTGATTCACGGGACTTTACAGTTGGTGGGCAGTGGGGAATGCAGAGGCAGAATTGTTTTGGGAATATTCAAATAAAGCTATAAAATAGGTAAGTAATATTTTCCCTGTTAAACATAATTCTGTGTCTTGTTAGTTTTTGTGTCAGTTTTGATTTTTTTTTTTAATGGTGTTTCAAAATGTATTAGTTATTATGCACATTCTGCACAGTTGGAATGTGTTCACAAACAAGCTCTTAATGGAAATAATCTTTGCATAATCTCAAATATAAAAGTTAGTTTAAGATTAGAACAAAAATCAATACCCAAAATTCCAAATAATGAAGCAATATTTATCAATTTTATAAGCCATCGGGGCCGCTCTAAAAAATATTCCCAGTCATTCTGAGACCGAGGGATCTCCATATAAAACAACTCCTACAACTAAAATCAGAATATGCATGTATGTGCGTACATGTGTGTGTGTATTTGATAAAGCCATATAATAATGCTTATATATAGGTTAAAACTTAGTCCTCACCAGTTTGCAGTTAAAGTGAATGTAAACTCTCACAAATAAGTGCCCGGTTTTTAAAAATGCTTTTAAAAACATGGGCACTTTCTTTCATAAAAGTTTACATTTCACCGGTTTTGTTAAAATACTTACCTTTTCTTCTTGCAAAGCCAGAGCAGCGCTTCCCCCACCCGTCGCTCGTCTCTTCTTACGTCAGCAATGACAAATCCGGCTTCCTGCAATCATGGCTTCCCCCCCAGAGCAAACCTTGCCTGAGGCGACGTCGTGATTGGAGGAAGCCAGATTCTTCATTGCTGACGTATGAAGAGATGAGAGGCGGGTGGGGAAGCGCTGCTCCGGCTTTGCAAGAAGAAATGGTATTTTAACAAAACCGGTAAAATGTAAACTTTCATGAATGAAAGTGCCCCTGTTTTTAATAGGATTTTTAAAACCCGGTGATTCATTTGTGAAAGTTTACTTTCACTTTAAAGGACCAATAATTAAACTTGACATTTCAACAATGCATGAAATGTTTCATTATTGCAATATACATTCATTATTTATTTTGCAGCATTTTGCTGTAAAATACATCTAAAAAAATGTTTGTTTCACTTTCTCCCAGGGAGGCTTGGGTTAATACTTTTTATGCAATTTATGTGAGCTTTTGTTTACTTTCCCCTCCCTCCCTAAGCTTTTATGCTGTCACATGTTTTTAAAAGGTCTATTATCAGTTTTGCATAAACAATCATGATAGGCAAATCATTCTGTGCAATAGTAACCAAGTTGAATCAGCGCTAAACCTTCGTAAGATACGAGGCTCACTTTTTTTCTTTCATGAATCAGATAGAGCAGCAATGTTAAGCAACTTTCTAATTTCCTCACATTATCATTTTTTCTTTGTTATCTTGGTATCTTTATTTGAAAAGCAGGAATTTAAGCTTAGCAGCTAGCCCATTTTTGGTTTTAGCACCTGGGTAGTGCTTGCTGATTGGTGGCTGCAATGCACTTGTGGAAGATAGCTGAACACACCGAGTGAGCCAATGTCAATAGACATATTTTTGCAGCAACCAATCATTGTTACTCTTAAGCCTACCTAGGTATGATTTTCAAATAAGGATGCCAAGAGGAACAAATTAGAGAAAATAATTAAATTGTTTAAAATTGTATGCTCTATCTAAATCATAAAAGAAAAGAGTTTGAATTTATTTCCCTTTAAGGCAAATGAATTAGTGCAAACAGAGATTGCAGCTGCAAGATTTGTGGAAGCTGTCCTAATGCTGTACTCTTGTGTAAGTTCTTATTTCAAAGCAAAGAACCACACCCCAAAGTATAGCATAAGCCTCTTATTTCAAAAGGTCAAAATCAGTGTGGGAATGAGAAGTAATTAATAAAGTTCAAAAGAATGAAGCCACACATAATTTAGTATAAACCTTTTTATATGCATCATTTAGTATACACCTTTTTATATGCACCATTTAGTATACACCTTTTTATATGCATCATTTAGTATACACCTTTTTATATGCACCATTTAGTATACACCTTTTTATATGCACCATTTAGTATACACCTTTTTATATGCATCATTTAGTATACACCTTTTTATATGCACCATTTAGTATACACCTTTTTATATGCACCATTTAGTATACACCTTTTTATATGCACCATTTAGTATACACCTTTTTATATGCACCATTTAGTATACACCTTTTTATATGCATCATTTAGTATACACCTTTTTATATGCACCATTTAGTATACACCTTTTTATATACACCATTTAGTATACACCTTTTTATATACACCATTTAGTATACACCTTTTTATATGCACCATTTAGTATACACCTTTTTATATACACCATTTAGTATACACCTTTTTATATGCACCATTTAGTATACACCTTTTTATATACACCATTTAGTATACACCTTTTTATATACACCATTTAGTATACACCTTTTCTCTTGTTAAGTGTATCCAGTCTACGGATCATCCATTACTTATGGGATATTAACTCCTCCCCAACAGGAAGTGCAAGAGGATTCACCCAGCAGAGCTGCTATATAGCTCCTCCCCTAACTGCCATTACCAGTCATTCTCTTGCACCCAACGACTAGATAGGATGTGTGAGAGGACTATGGTGATTATATTTAGTTTTATACCTTCAATCAAAAGTTTGTTATTTTATAATAGCACCGGAGTGTGTTATTCCTTCTCTGGTAGAATTTGAAGAAGAATCTACCTGAGTTTTTACTATGATTTTAGCCGGCGTAGTTAAGATCATATTGCTGTTTCTCGGCCATCTGAGGAGAGGTAAACTTCAGATCAGGGGACAGCGGGCAGATTAATCTGCAAAGAGGTATGTAGCAGCTTATTATTTTCTGACAATGGAATTGATGAGAAAATTCTGCCATACCGATATAATGTAAACTCAGCCTTAAATGCAGTAGCAGCAACTGGTATCAGGCTGTCATGTATGTATATTTTACACTTCAGTATTCTGGGGAATGGCACTTCACTGGAATTATACTGTGTGCATAAGACTTTAGCCTAATTTGCAGGGACTGGCAACAGGCTCTTTAATAACACTTAATTTATGTTAAACGTTTTTTGCTGGCATGTAAAATCGTTTCATTTTCTGAGGTACTGGGTGAATAAAATGTTTTGGGCATTATTTTTTCCACTTGGCAGTTGTTTTATTTAATTTATGACAGTTTACTGATCTCTCTCACTGTTGTGTGTGAGGGGGAGGTCAAAAAATTCAGTCAGAAGCTCATTGTATTTCCTGCATGATCCGGTTCATCTCTACAGAACTCAGGGGTCTTCAAAACTTGTTTTGAGGGAGGTAATCATTCACAGCAGAGCTGTGAGATTGTAGTTGACTGTGATAAAAAAACGTTTATTTCTGTAACTTTTTTTTCTGCTATCAGGGTTAGTTATCCTTCGCTAATGGGAACAAGCCTTTGCTAAAATTGTGTTTTTTACAAAGATTTGATGCTATAACCTTTCAGTTTATTAACTTTCAACTGTCATAACTCTTTCTGTGCTTCTTATAGGCACAGTACGTTTTCATATTATAGTAAATTACTTGAAAAGTATTTCCAAGTTGCTAGTTTATTTGCTAGTGTGTTAAACATGTCTGATTCAGAGGAAGACATCTGTGCTATATGTGCTAATGCCAAAGTGGAGACCAATAGAAATTTATGTACTAACTGTATTGATGCTACTTTAAATAAAAGTCAATCTGTACAAATTGAACACATTTCACCAAACAACGAGGGGAGAGTTATGCCGACTAACTCGCCTCACGTGTCAGTACCTGCATCTCCCGCTCGGGGGGTGCGTGATATTGTGGCGCCGAGTACATCTGGGCGGCCATTACAAATCACATTACAGGATATAGCTACTGTTATGACTGAAGTTTTGGCTAAATTACCAGAACTAAGAGGTAAGCGTGATCACTCTGGGGTGAGAACAGAGTGCGCTGATAATGTTAGGGCCATGTCAGATACTGCGTCACAACTTGCAGAACATGAGGACGGAGAGCTTCATTCTGCGGCTGACGGTTCTGATCCAAACAGATTGGATTCAGATATTTCAAATTTTAAATTTAAGCTGGAAAACCTCCGTGTATTACTAGGGGAGGTGTTAGCGGCTCTGAATGATTGTAACACAGTTGCAATACCAGAAAAAATGTGTAGGTTGGATAAATATTTTGCGGTACCGTCGAGTACTGACGTTTTTCCTATACCTAAGAGACTTACTGAAATTGTTACTAAGGAGTGGGATAGACCCGGTGTGCCGTTCTCACCCCCTCCGATATTTAGAAAGATGTTTCCAATAGACACCACCACACGGGACTTATGGCAAACGATCCCTAAGGTGGAGGGAGCAGTTTCTACTTTAGCTAAGCGTACCACTATCCCGGTGGAGGATAGCTGTGCCTTTTCAGATCCAATGGATAAAAAGTTAGAGGGTTACCTTAAGAAAATGTTTGTTCAACAAGGTTTTATATTGCAACCCCTTGCATGCATTGCGCCTGTCACGGCTGCAGCAGCATTTTGGTTTGAGTCTCTGGAAGGGACACTTGAATCAGCTCCATTAGATGAGATTACACACAGGCTTAAAGCTCTTAAGTTAGCTAACTCATTTATTTCAGATGCCGTAGTACATTTAACTAAGCTTACGGCTAAGAATTCCGGATTCGCCATTCAGGCGCGCAGAGCACTGTGGCTAAAATCCTGGTCAGCTGACGTTACTTCTAAGTCTAAATTTCTTAATATACCTTTCAAAGGGCAGACCTTATTCGGGCCCGGATTGAAAGAAATTATCGCTGACATTACAGGAGGTAAAGGCCATGCCCTGCCTCAAGACAGAGCCAAACCTAAGGCTAGACAATCTAATTTTCGTTCCTTTCGGAATTTCAAAGCAGGAGCAGCATCAACTTCCTCTGCTCCAAAACAAGAAGGATCTGTTGCTCGCTACAGACAAGGCTGGAGACCTAACCAGTCCTGGAACAAGGGCAAGCAGGCCAGGAAACCTGCTGGTGCCCCTAAAACAGCATGAATTGAGGGCCCCCGATCCGGGAACGGATCTAGTGGGGGGCAGACTTTCTCTCTTCGCCCAGGCTTGGGCAAGAGATGTCCAGGATCCCTGGGCGCTAGAGATAATATCTTAGGGATACCTTCTGGACTTCAAATACTCTCCCCCAAGAGAGAGATTTCATCTGTCAAGGTTGTCAACAAACCAAATAAAGAAACGCTGCGTACAAGAGCTTTTATTAATGGGAGTAATCCATCCAGTTCCACGGTCGGAACAGGGACAAGGGTTTTACTCAAATCTGTTTGTGGTTCCCAAAAAAGAGGGAACTTTCAGGCCAATCCTGGATTTAAAGATCCTAAACAAATTCCTAAGAGTTCCATCGTTCAAAATGGAGACTATTCGGACAATTTTACCCATGATCCAAAAGGGTCAGTACATGACCACAGTGGATTTAAAGGATGCTTACCTTCACATACCGATTCACAAAGATCATTACCGGTATCTAAGGTTTGCCTTTCTAGACAGGCATTACCAGTTTGTAGCTCTTCCATTCGGATTGGCTACGGCTCCGAGAATCTTCACAAAGGTTCTGGGTGCTCTTCTGGCGGTACTAAGACTGCGAGGAATTGCGGTAGCTCCGTACCTAGACGACATTCTGATACAAGCTTCAAGCTTTCAAACTGCCAAGTCTCATACAGAGTTAGTACTGGCATTTCTAAGGTCGCATGGATGGAAGGTGAACGAAAAGAAGAGTTCTCTCTTTCCACTCACAAGAGTTCCCTTCTTGGGGACTCTTATAGATTCTGTAGAAATGAAGATTTACCTGACAGAAGACAGGTTAACAAAGCTTCAAAATGCATGCCGTGTCCTTCATTCCATTCAACACCCGTCAGTAGCTCAATGCATGGAGGTGATCGGCTTAATGGTAGCAGCAATGGACATAGTACCCTTTGCACGCCTACATCTCAGACCGCTGCAATTGTGCATGCTAAGTCAGTGGAATGGGGATTACTCAGACTTGTCCCCTACTCTGAATCTGGATCAAGAGACCAGAAATTCTCTTCTATGGTGGCTTTCTCGGCCACATCTGTCCAGGGGGATGCCATTCAGCAGGCCGGACTGGACAATTGTAACAACAGACGCCAGCCTACTAGGTTGGGGCGCTGTCTGGAATTCTCTGAAGGCTCAGGGACAATGGAATCAGGAGGAGAGTCTCCTACCAATAAACATTCTGGAATTGAGAGCAGTTCTCAATGCCCTTCTGGCTTGGCCCCAGTTAACAACTCGGGGGTTCATCAGGTTTCAGTCGGACAACATCACGACTGTAGCTTACATCAACCATCAGGGAGGGACAAGAAGCTCCCTAGCAATGATGGAAGTATCAAAGATAATTCGCTGGGCAGAGTCTCACTCTTGCCACCTGTCAGCAATCCACATCCCGGGAGTGGAGAACTGGGAGGCGGATTTCTTAAGTCGTCAGACTTTTCATCCGGGGAGTGGGAACTTCATCCGGAGGTCTTTGCCCAAATACTTCGACGTTGGGGCAAACCAGAGATAGATCTCATGGCGTCTCGACAGAACGCCAAGCTTCCTCGTTACGGGTCCAGATCCAGGGATCCGGGAGCGGTTCTGATAGATGCTTTGACAGCACCTTGGACCTTCGGGATGGCTTATGTGTTTCCACCCTTCCCGATGCTTCCTCGATTGATTGCCAGAATCAAACAGGAGAGAGCATCAGTGATTCTAATAGCGCCTGCATGGCCACGCAGGACTTGGTATGCAGATCTAGTGGACATGTCATCCTGTCCACCTTGGTCGCTACCTCTGAAACAGGACCTTCTGATCCAGGGTCCCTTCAAACATCAAAATCTAATTTCTCTGAAGCTGACTGCTTGGAAATTGAACGCTTGATTTTATCAAAACGTGGTTTTTCTGAGTCAGTTATTGATACCTTAATACAGGCTAGGAAGCCTGTTACCAGAAAGATTTACCATAAGATATGGCGCAAATACTTATATTGGTGCGAATCCAAGAGTTACTCATGGAGTAAGGTTAGGATTCCGAGGATATTGTCTTTTCTACAAGAAGGTTTAGAAAAGGGTTTATCCGCTAGTTCCTTAAAGGGACAGATTTCAGCTCTGTCCATTCTTTTACACAAACGTCTGTCAGAAGTTCCGGACGTTCAAGCTTTTTGTCAGGCTTTAGCTAGGATCAAGCCTGTGTTTAAAACTGTTGCTCCACCATGGAGTTTGAACTTAGTTCTTAATGTTTTACAGGGAGTTCCGTTTGAACCCCTTCATTCCATTGATATCAAGTTGTTATCTTGGAAAGTTCTGTTTTTAATGGCGATTTCCTCGGCTCGAAGAGTCTCTGAGTTATCTGCCTTACATTGTGATTCTCCTTATCTGATTTTTCATTCAGACAAGGTAGTTCTGCGTACTAAACCTGGGTTCCTACCTAAGGTGGTCACTAACAGGAATATCAATCAAGAGATTGTGGTTCCATCTTTGTGTCCTAATCCTTCTTCGAAAAAGGAACGTCTGCTACACAATCTAGATGTAGTCCGTGCCCTGAAATTTTATCTACCGGCAACTAAGGATTTTCGACAAACGTCTTCCCTGTTTGTCGTTTATTCTGGTCAGAGGAGAGGTCAAAAAGCTTCGGCTACCTCTCTCTCCTTTTGGCTTCGTAGCATAATACGGTTAGCCTATGAGACTGCTGGACAGCAGCCTCCTGAAAGAATTACAGCACATTCTACTAGAGCTGTGGCTTCCACTTGGGCCTTTAAGAATGAGGCTTCTGTGTTGAACAGATTTGCAAGGCTGCAACTTGGTCTTCTCTTCATACTTTTTCCAAATTTTACAAATTTGACACTTTTGCTTCTTCGGAGGCTGTTTTTGGGAGAAAGGTTCTTCAGGCAGTGGTTCCTTCCGTATAAAGAGCCTGCCTGTCCCTCCCGTCATCCGTGTACTTTAGCTTTGGTATTGGTATCCCATAAGTAATGGATGATCCGTGGACTGGATACACTTAACAAGAGAAAACATAATTTATGCTTACCTGATAAATTTATTTCTCTTGTAGTGTATCCAGTCCACGGCCCGCCCTGTCACTTTAAGGCAGGTAATTTTTCCATTAAACTACAGTCACCACTGCACCCTATGGTTTTCCTTTCTCTGCATGTTTTCGGTCGAATGACTGGTAATGGCAGTTAGGGGAGGAGCTATATAGCAGCTCTGCTGGGTGAATCCTCTTGCACTTCCTGTTGGGGAGGAGTTAATATCCCATAAGTAATGGATGATCCGTGGACTGGATACACTACAAGAGAAATACATTTATCAGGTAAGCATAAATTATGTTTTTATATGCATCATTTAGTATACACCTTTTTTATATGCATCATTTAGTATACACCTTTTTATATGCATCATTTAGTATACACCTTTTTATATACACCATTTAGTATACACCTTTTTATATACACCATTTAGTATACACCTTTTTATATACACCATTTAGTATACACCTTTTTATATACACCATTTAGTATACACTTTTTTATATACACCATTTAGTATACACCTTTTTATATGCATCATTTAGTATACACCTTTTTATATGCATCATTTAGTATACACCTTTTTTATATGCATCATTTAGTATACACCTTTTTATATGCATCATTTAGTATACACCTTTTTATATGCATCATTTAGTATACACCATTTAGTATACACCTTTTTTATGCATCATTTAGTATACACCTTTTTATATGCATCATTTAGTATACACCTTTTTATATACACCATTTAGTATACACTTTTTTATATGCATCATTTAGTATACACCATTTAGTATACACCTTTTTTATATGCATCATTTAGTATACACCTTTTTATATGCATCATTTAGTATACACCATTTAGTATACACCTTTTTATATAATGTTATACCTATAAACAAAAGAAGAGAGAAAACCCTCTAATAATTTGTGAGCTTTTTTCAGCCCATATTAACCTGATTATTAGATTTGAATCTGTCAATCCTTAATCTTTAAATTTTTTCTGTTGAAATATATTTTTTCTATATTTCCCTAAGCCAGAACAAAAAATAATAACCAAAATTAAAACAATCACTTTTTCCCCTCTATAACTTATGTATACAGTCAACAGAAAACATTCCAGTATATTATTTATACTCTGTACAACCAAATAATACTCCTAAATTATCTTCCTGTTATTATAGAGTTAGTATACTTAAAATAAATCTTCTTAGTTAAACAACCTCATATCAACTTTATACTATCACTATTGCAGTTAAGAATCGCATCTGTTACCTTTCGACACAACCACCAAGAGGAGAGAAAAAAAAAAAAGGAAAAAGGGAGAAAAGGGGAATTTCCTCACTCTTCCTCTCTCCCCCCCCCTCCCCCCAGTAACTCCCTCGAGTCTTGTCCAGTTACCATATCCCCAATAGTACCAGCTCTGTGTTCTGAAAGGGAAATATAATATAATCTATCTCTGTGGCCGGGAGAGATTTAATAAATGGTGCCCATTTACCAAAGAATTTTCTAATGTCAGAGTCATTATTAATATTCGTGTCACGTTGTTCTAACATGCATTGTTTTTTGAGGAAGTTTTTTATTTCTACCACACTGAGAATTTCTCTCGTCTTCCATTTTTTAAATATTAAATACCTGGCTGCCAAAATAGAGACACTTATTATCTTTTCATTTAATTGTTGTTCTATCTGATTATCGAAACAAAATATAATTAAACTTGCCGACAGCTCCAGAGGGGAAATCTTAAGAGTAATATTGATCCAGAATTCTAATTTGTGCCAAAATTGCCTGATCAAGGGGCAATTAAACATCATGTGTATGAGATCTGCCTTGACCAAAGAGCATTTAGGGCATTTATAAAAATTCATATTCTGAAGCTTATGGCCTTTTTCTAGGGTATAGTGAAATTTATGTAATAACTTAAGATGAGCCTCTCTCCATGTTGCTGAAAGAGTAGCCTGGGCCACTTTGTGAATAGATTTTTGTATAAATGTATGGTCAATATATTCCTGAGCCATAATTAGTCTCCAGTCTTGAGCAATTTTCTCTAGAGTGTGTCTCCCTCCACCAGCTCCTAAGAGATAATAACAATAGGAAATGGACATACGTCCCTTCTTAACTAACGTGAGCCAGTCCTCTAGATCTCCCAATTCCCATTGCCACTCTCCCTCCTTCATTAGCTCTAATGCGTAATGCCTTACTTGCAAAAACGCAAAAAACTCCTTATTGGAAAGGTTAAAACTATTTTTAATTTCTTCAAATGTTTTAATATATTTTTTTCTCTTTATCGATAAATTGTATTATCGTATTCAGTCCAACAGATTGCCAGTTCTTGAAAATTGCAGAGTCTAATCCAACTTGGAATAATGGGTTCCCCATAATAGGGAGATATTTAGAAACCTTACAATTGATAGAAAGAAGCTTCCCTATCCTCCACCAAGCCTTTAAAGGATTAAAGATCATTTTAATTTCCTTGATTCTAGATGGCATACCTTTTGGATCACAATGCAGCAATGCACGTGGGAGATATGGGTCACAAACACTTTCTTCCAATGCGTTGTTTAAGACATAGTTGTTGCAGGAGACCCAGTCTGCCGCAATTCGTGCTAGAAAAGCGAGATTGTAAAGCCGTAAATCAGGTAATGCAAAGCCAGCAAATATTTTGGCATGTGTTAATTTGTTCAAGACTATCCTGGGTTTTCTCTTCTGCCAGATGAAGCTTCTAAGCCAGCTGTTTAGCCCTCGAATATCCCTATCATAAAGTATTAGTGCTGTATTCTGTAATACGTACAATAATTTGGAAAGGAGGACCATTTTAAACAGGGCTATCCGTCCTGAGATAGAGAGAGGTAAGTTTTCCCAACATCTAAGTTTATCTTTGATTATAGTCGGGATTGGAGGGATATTAAAGTTATATAAATCCAGTGGATTAGTGGGTATTACTATGCCTAAATACTTAAATGACTCCTTAACTGTTCTAAAAGGGCTATTCAAAAAAGAATCCTTATTTTTTCTAAGCCAGTACAACTCTGATTTCGTAACATTTATTTTGTAACCAGAGAATAATCCAAATTGGTTAGTAATTTTCAGGAGCTTAGGTATATTAACCTTAGTATTTGACAGGTAGACAAGGATGTCATCCGTGTATAAGGCTAATTTCATCTCCTGTCTACCTATCACAACCCCTTCCAGCTGTGACCTAATCCTAATGGTTAACGGTTCAATACATAGGTTAAAAAGGAGAGGGGAGAGGGGACAACCCTGCCTAGTTCCTCTACTAAGTACAATTTGTGAAGAGACAATATTATTCACAATTATGCTTGTTGAAGGAAGGTTGTACAAGTTCATGATAAATTTGGGAAAGCTTCCTTTAAACCCAAATTGTCCCAGAGAAGTGAAAAGATGATCATGCTGTATCGAATCAAATGCCTTCTCGGCATCAATTGTCACAATAGCTAAGTCAGGAGTTTGTTCCCCCTTCCCCCTCTCCTTCCTTCCTGCATTGTAAAAATGTTCTGTTACCACTAAAACCTCTCTGATTTTTGCTGAGGAATTCCGTGAGTTTAAAAATCCTGCTTGGTCTTTGTTTATGATATTCGGTAATATCCCCTGTAGTCTTTTAGCCAGGATTGACATAAAAACCTTATAGTCAACGTTTAATAGGGCTATAGGTCTATATGACTCCCTTTGAGCTGGATCTTTTCCGCCTTTAAGAATAAGAGTTGTAAAGGAGGCTGAGAAAGCTTTCGGCACCAATTCTCCTTTAATATACATAGCATTGTATAAATTACTGAGATGAGGCGCGATCTCTGAGGACAAAATCTTATAGAATTCGCTTGGTAGACCGTCCGGCCCTGCAGCTTTATTAGTAGCAGATTCAGAGATCACTTTCTCTATTTCCTCTACCCTTATCGGAGCATTAAGAGTCTCTATTGAGTCTACAGATACCTTGAGGCAGCCGATTTTACTCCAGAAATCCTCTGCCTGTGTTAAATCAGATTTTCTAGAGGTATATATCTCTTGATAATATTTGGCCATTTCCTTATGTATATCTATATTTTCCGTAAGAAGCTTCCTGTCTACAAGAAGTTTTTCGATAAATGATGACTTTTTATCGTTTTTAACCAATTTAGCGAGTAATTTACCGGATTTATTTCCGTATCTGTATAATTTAGATTGTAGTTTTAACTCTGACTGAGTTTCTCTATAAATAGCAAAAGTATCTTTATCATTTTTCGCCCGAAGATAGCTTGCCCAGTTAGCCGGATTTTTTGTCAAGAGAAGGCGGTTATATGAGTTAATCACTGCATTATTTAACTCTCTTTCTCTAGATCTTAGTTTCTTACTTATCATTGCATTATAAGCAATAATTTCACCTCTCATAACCGCTTTGGCCGCTTCCCAAAGAATCAAGGGGCGGTCCCAGTATTCTCTATTACACTGAATATAATCCTCAAATTTGATCTTCAACTGAGCTTTAAATTTTGTGTCTGATGCTAAGAAGGAGGGAAAGTGGAAACACAAGGAACCTGGTCCAGAGACTGTCAATTGAAAGTTCAGAGAAATTGGTCCATGATCAGAGAGAAAGATGGGTAGTATCTTTGCTCTTACTTTGACTGTGCACAACCTTTCATCGATTAGGAAAAGGTCAATTCTTGACATAGTCTTATGTGCTTTGGATAAGCACGTGAATTCCCTAACATCAGGGTTCTGAATCCTCCATATATCTCTGATGTTCAAATTTTGCTTGATTTTGGCCAATAATTTAGTTTCTAAATTATCTTTTTTGTTCTTTTTATGTTTCTCCTTTTCCCTTTACCTATCCAGAGGGCAATGAGGGGCCATGTTAAAATCCCCTCCAATAATTAGATATCCTTCCCTAAAGGAAAGGATTTTAGCTTGTAGCTGATTCCAGAATTCTGGATCAATAGTATTGGGTGCATATATGTTGCAAAGTGAAAAAATTGTCTTATCAATTTTAATCTTTAAAAATATATATCTCCCCTCTGGGCCTGCTAAAATCTGAAGAGTGTCTGCCTTTAACCCTTTCCCCATCAGTATGGCCACCCCCCTTCTCTTAACCGTATCTGATGAGGCATAGACTTCTTTTACCCATCCCTGTTTGAGCTTCAGAGTTTCCTCCAGAGTTAGATGTGTTTCCTGTAGGAAAACTATGTCGTCTTGCGTGAGTTAAAATCATTTTCCTTTTAATGGGGGTTGAAATGCCCCCCACATTCCAGGAGACTACCTTAAGTTTGGCCACTGGATTAGTCATTCACCTGGGGGCGGGGGAGCGAGAAAGGAGGACAAGAGAGGAGGGGGAGAGGGACGAAGAAGGGGAGGAGAGAGAGAAAAAAAAAATATAAAAAAAGGGGAAGAATAAACAGAAAAAAGTTCTGCCCATTCTAACAACATCTTATGTCTATATTTGCAAACCTTATCCATAATGGATTTCGACTACTCCTGAGTATTCAATTGTCGCAACAATTTTTCTGCCTCATGTAGGTTATCAAAAAAATGAGCCTTGCCTTTTGCATAGATTTTTAATTTGGAAGGGTAAATGATTAAGGCCTGATAACCTTGTTGGATAAATTTTGTACAAATTGGGGCCAAATTCCTTCTCTTAGTACCTGTTTCAACTGAATAGTCTTGGAATAAAAGAATTTTATTTTCCTTATAAGTTATAGGCTGTTTTTTGCGAAAATACTGGAGTATTGTGACCTTATCTTGAATGTTAAGTAACTTCGCTATGATAGGTCTGGGTCTGCTATCCTCCTGTCTATCCGCTATTCGTCTCCCCAATCTGTGTATCCTCTCAACTACTATTTGTGGATGATTGGGAGGGATTTTAAGTAACTGAACTAATACCTCAGGAATGAATGCGCTTAAATCTTCAGATTGACCCCCCTCGGGTACCCCTATGATGCGAATATTGTTCCGCCTAGAGCAGTTTTCCAGGTCTTCAATTTTATTCTGCATTTTAGAAATGATTAGATTGTTAGATTCAAGATTAGGCCCCTGGACTGAGGTAAGATCTTCCAAATCAGATACTCAGCTTCGTCTAATCTATTAGAAAATAGTTTTATCTCATGTCTAAGTAAATTTAAATCTTGTTTGATCTCGGACCTTAAAGCATCAAATTTAGGGGTTAATGCCTCAGAGATACTAGATACTAGGGCCTGTACATTAGTTAATTCGTTTATAGGCGGAATATAGGCTGCAGGTATAGGTAATTCAGAAGGTACTTCAGCAGTGACCTTTGTCCTCCTTTCTCTCTGCTTGGCTGCCATGGCTGGTGAAGGAGTCCGAGAGTGGGAGTGGAGGAATTTATCCATATGCCGTGAAAACTCGTGAATAAACCAATAAACCTTGTTGGGGAGAGTTCTCCCAGTGCATAAATGGGGGGGGGGGAGTGAGGATAAGGAGTGAGGGGAGCGTGTGCAAGGGTGTGGGGGGGAAGGGGTGTGCCTCTTTTTTTATCCTGGTTTTAAAAAGAAAGAAGAAGAGGGGAGGAGGTAAAAACCAGAAACCAGGTAGTGAATTTAGGCTCGCTCAACAAGTCATGTATGAAAGTGACAGTGAATAGAGAACAGTAAGAGGGAGGACCGCTAAACTAGGCAGGATAACTGCTCTAAGATGTTACCTAATAGCCTTAGTTCTGTTGGTTGCAATAGTGACCTCAGACCTTGAGTGGTCTTGATATAAAGTATCAAAGTCTAACAGTTTCTGAGTCTGGACTCAGTGAGGCTCGTTAGATTATAGATAAATATATACAATTTCTAAACATTAAATCGTCAGATGATTTAGAATGTCGCCGAAGACAGCCCAAGAATCCTTAATGAGTAACTAGGAATTAATTAATTTTAGATATTTAGCTTTTAAAAGATCTCAAGTCTTATATGCAACAAGTTACCATGCACCGATCCGGGACCCACTTAGAGGACAGCAATTGCCAGTTGCTGTATTTCAGATAGAGTCCACAAGGATCAGTTCTGTAATAATTAACTATTTCTATATGTTAATGTGAAATTTACAACTCTCAATGCTAGATATGTCCTTTTATGTTTTTAAGTATAATAAAGTACTTATATCAACAATATAATGGGCTGAGGCCAGATATTACTTTCTACTAATGTTACCTTCTTAGATCTAAGCCTTCATAATATTTAGCATGCAAAAAATTAACACATATAAGAAGAAGGAAATAGTTAATGATTAAATACCGATACCAAACAGAGCTTAGTATTTCCTTTTCCTAAGAAAGTTTGGAGTAGCTTGAATTATAATTTTGAAAAAAAAAAACAAAAAAAAACACGGAAACAAAAACAGAACTTCTTTTTTTCCCTTAGTTACTAAAAGGTTATCAAGCTATGTGCTAATTCCCTTAGGCCCTATGAATTCCTGTTACAAGACATAATATTGCTATGCTAAGAAAATAACCATATATTACATTTTTGATATAAGCAAGAGAAAAAGTCCATCTGAGACCTTAAGGTCTGTTGCACACTCAGAGGAGCAGAAAAAAAAGGGGGAGTAACAGGCTGCTATTTCAAGGGAAATTAGTAGCCCATGTAGTTGGTATGAAACATAGTGTATTCCTCTGATCCATCTGTATTCCACAGAATATGTGAAGAATTTAGTGTAGTAGTCACTCTTCTCAGGATGCGACCATATGTTAATTAAGCTTTATATGCAAAAACAACGACCATATAGAACTCTATGCATAGCAATAATAAAAAAAGGAGAAACCATAGCAGTCAGTTATTACTGAAGGAAATATCCCTGTTAGTTTGAACAATGTGGACAGAAGCAATGTCTTTTCAGTGACTTAAAGAGTTTTTTCCCTTTTTTTCTCCTTCTCCCCCTCTTCCCTTTTACACAGCAAAGAGAAAAAGATCAAACAAGCAATTACTTCTGAGTAAGTAGCACAAGCAGTTAGAAACCAGAGTAAGTTGCTCTGTTCCTTTTGTCATCCTCAGAATGTATAGGGGATTTTAATATACAAGTCTCTTCAAATAGAGAACATTCATTCAGAGCGGATTGCACAAAGACAAGTTTTCCTCTTATCCTTTTTTGTTTCCCCTTTTTTCTGCACAGTGTTCCAATTAAGCTGCAACAATTTAACTTTTTCTATTGCCGGCCAAAGCTTTTACTCTCCTCTCCTCCCCTCCCTTGCTCCTTTCACCAAGCGGCTACCATGGATTAAGTTTGTAGTTTTGCTTGAATAATGATAATACCTGGTTTAAGCCGCTCAGTGAAGCTGCCAAATGTTTTAATACTTCCCCCTTCTCAGGTACTTTTGTGCCTTTTTAGAGCTTTCCCTTTTGCAGTCATTTAAGAAAGAAAAAGCAGATGTCCAGAGGTACTCTTCTGTATCACTCACCCCCTTGGATTATAGCGTTGTCCCAGCGCTCTGCAAACCTGCAGCATAGTCCTCGATGAGCCCGCCTCCTCCCTCGCAGCACCGGTGGGGGAGGAGGACCACAGCTGTTGACTATTCACCCAAAGCTCTCCCGCAGACACGCCAGGGCCCGTCAGCCCGTTTAGCAGGACCGGCTTCCCACCACGCTCGCCTCCTCCCACGCAGCACCGGTGGGGGAGGAGGGATCCAACCGCACGGCCCCGCTCAGGACCACCAGGGAGACAAGAAAAAAGAAAGCAAGAG
The DNA here is from genome assembly GCF_027579735.1 of Bombina bombina. NCBI lineage: Eukaryota > Metazoa > Chordata > Amphibia > Anura > Bombinatoridae > Bombina > Bombina bombina. The sequence goes on along the minus strand of NC_069506.1, from coordinate 334,264,475 downwards.
TCACCTCCAAACGCAATGAGTAGCGCTGCTCCCTGCACCGACAGAGTGGGTGAGTGAAATATTTACCAGAATCCAGAGCGTAGTCAAGGGGGACAGACTTTCTCAGTTTAGTGCGGCACAACTTTGCACACTCTTGTTCCTTAGTTTCTTTTCGCTTATAGTCACAGGTAAGGGGGGAGGGAGAGTTGGGACTTCTATAGGTATATACCTGTCTTAGTTTAAGTGATTATTTGTGGATAAGATGGAGATCTTTATTCAAGATTTAAGGGATCTCAATACAGTGGAATGAAGTTCCACTGTTTTATGTTCCGGTAGCGTTGAATCTTGCTATCCAGGCAGCTAGCCCAATTCCTCAGGGCCGGCACGTGACTTCACCACCAGGAGCTGTGGGTCTGGAGCACAGCACTCAGCCACCTGTGCTAAGCTCCTCCTCCGGAACAGGTGTCACTATACACCATTTAGTATACACCTTTTTATATACATAATTTAGTATACACCTTTTTATATACACCATTTAGTATACACCTTTTTATATACACCGTTTAGTATACACCTTTTTATATACACCATTTAGTATACACCTTTTTATATACACCGTTTAGTATACACCTTTTTATATACATAATTTAGTATACAACTTTTTATATACACCATTTAGTATACACCTTTTTATATACACCATTTAGTATACACCTTTTTATATGCATCATTTAGTATACACCTTTTTATATACACCTTTTTATATACACCGTTTAGTATACACCTTTTTATATACACCGTTTAGTATACACCTTTTTATATACACCGTTTAGTATACACCTTTTTATATACACCATTTAGTATACACCTTTTTATATACATCATTTAGTATACACCTTTTTATATGCACCATTTAGTATACACCTTTTTATATACACCGTTTAGTATACACCTTTTTATATACACCGTTTAGTATACACCTTTTTATATGCATCATTTAGTATACACATTTTTATATACACCATTTAGTATACACCTTTTTATATGCATCATTTAGTATACACCTTTTTATATGCACCATTTAGTATACACCTTTTTATATACACCATTTAGTATACACCTTTTTATATACACCATTTAGTATACACCTTTTTATATGCATCATTTAGTATACACCTTTTTATATGCATCATTTAGTATACACCTTTTTATATACATCATTTAGTATACACCTTTTTATATGCACCATTTAGTATACACCTTTTTATATGCACCATTTAGTATACACCTTTTTATATGCATCATTTAGTATACACCTTTTTATATGCATCATTTAGTATACACCTTTTTATATGCATCATTTAGTATACACCTTTTTATATACATCATTTAGTATACACCTTTTTATATGCATCATTTAGTATACACCTTTTTATATACACCATTTAGTATACACCTTTTTATATACACCATTTAGTATACACCTTTTTATATACACCATTTAGTATACACCTTTTTATATACATCATTTAGTATACACCTTTTTATATACATCATTTAGTATACACCTTTTTATATGCATCATTTAGTATACACCTTTTTATATACATCATTTAGTATACACCTTTTTATATACACCGTTTAGTATACACCTTTTTATATACATCATTTAGTATACACCTTTTTATATACACCGTTTAGTATACACCTTTTTATATACATCATTGCTTCTAAGGTTTGATATTGTTGGTTGATTGTTAAAAAGCATTCTGATCTGAAATTGATTTACAGATAAGGGGAAAAACTATTCGGGATATTTGAGTTATTTTTCACTAATGCACAGAAAGAGCAGTTCAGAAATGGTCTTTATATTGTTTTATAAAAAGATACCTTGCAAATTCTAATGAGAACACACTGGGGTATATTTATCAATGTGCGAGCAGACGTGATACGAAGTAGCCAATCATGTCCGCTGCACATCGATAAATTTGCACCAGCATTTCTTGTGAACTGCTGGTGCAATGCCACCCCCTGCAGATTCGTGGCCAATCGGCCGCTAGCAGGGGGTGTCAATCAACCCGATTGTATTTGATCGTGTTGATTTCTGTCCGACGCCTCAGAGCAGGCGGGCAGGTTATGGAGCAGCGGTCTTTAGACCTGAAGGCTCGCCGGAAACAAGGGGCCTCCATACGGAGCTTGATAAATCTGCCCCATAGAACAGATAATAAATTAATATTATTTCATTAAAGGGTGATTATAGTAGAACATTGACCAACTGTGCAACTGATTGGTCCAGCTGCAGTTTGTGCTCGATAAACTGCTCCTGGGTGGTACTTTAAAGGGACATGAAACCCAACATTTATTTATAGCATTTTAAACAACTTTCCAATTTACTTCTATTATCAGTTTTGCATTATTCTCTTGATGTCCTTTATTGAAGGAGCAGCAATGTACTACTGGGAGCTAGCTGAACACATTGGTAAGCAGATGATAAGAGGCATATATATGTACAGCCACTGCAACTATCTCCCAGCTCCTGAGTCTACCTAGGTGTGCTTTTCAACAAAGGATACTAAAAAATTGGATAATAAAAGTTAGTTGGAAAGTTGTTTAAAATTGTATGTTCTATCTAAACCATGAAATACATTTTTTGAGTTTCATGTCCCTTTAAGGGTAAGCATTATATAAATATTGCTACGTGTAACATTTAAAAAGCTTTTCCATCTAAAGGGGAGGAGAGTCCACGGCTTCATTCATTACTGTTGGGAATTAAGAACCTGGCCACCAGGAGGAGGCAAAGACACCCCAGCCAAAGGCTTAAATACCTCCCCCACTTCCCTCATCCCCAGTCATTCTTTGCCTTTCGTCACAGCAGGACGGCAGAGAAGTACCGAAGATCGGAGTAGTCCCTTATGGAGGGTAGTACTCTTGGGAATGGAGTTTTAAGTAGTCCTGTCAGCCTCTCAGTGAGAGCCTGGGTGAAAGTTAGAGTCCGGAGATGCAGGGAGAGTCTTTCTGCGAACTCATCCCAACTCATATTAACAACAATCAGCGTTGACGAGTTTTGCTGCCTGCTTTTTATACTCAAGTCCATGTCAGGAGCGAGGCTACTAATCTGTCACACTTGAAGGGCCGTGTTCCTGTTCTAAGGCATAGATTCTGGTAAGATTGTTTCGTTTTTTTTACATAATGATAACATGGAAGACAGGGTCACAGAGTGACGCCTCTTATCTTTAAAGAAATAAGGGTTAATATTCCTGGAAAGGAGATTATTGAACAGGGGGGTTTATACATGATATTGTTTATTGTGTCATTGCTGCGTTATGTGCGAGATGAGGCTCTGGCATCTTTCAGGTGACTTACAGGAGTATGGCGCGGCCCTTTTTTTGGCGCCCCTTTTTCTCCTTAGGCAGGGGCGGTTCCTACCGGCCATTCCATGTGACCAGGTGTGGCTATCTATCTTCCTCTGTTGATCAGCGACGCAGGAGACGCAACATGTTTCTGTAGTCCGGATCATAGGAGGTGGTGAGTGCCCTGGCCATTGGAGGTTATAAAGGTGCCTATTTATTAAGTTAATCTAGTCCTTAATATCAGCACAAGTGATGGAGGACTCTGACGCGTTAGAGTGCTTGCACTCTTTAACTAGGTCTCATTCCTGTGTTTATTGTGAGGAGGTTCTGATAGATCAGCCTGCTCAACTATGTTCCACATGCCTTAATAAAGTTACGACATCTAAAAGCAAACGGATGTCTAGTACTACTGAGCCGTCCACCTCTGAGGGGTCCCCGTCCCGTGAGGTGCGTTCCCTGCATCCATCTCCTATTGCACATGTAGCGCCCCAGGGTCCAACCATTACTCCTGCGGGAGAGATTCGTTGGCCATCAGATTTTGCAGATCAACTGCAAATGGTGGTATCGAAAGTGATCCATGCCTTACCACGTTCTGCTAAGCTGCTAAGCGCAAGCGTAGGGCGTATCATGGCAGCCCGGCCCAGGGGTTGTCTATGCCTGTGGAAAATTCAGAGGTGACGATGACGAGGCCCACTTCAACTCTTTGGTGGAGGCCCCTTCTGGGTCACAGTTCGTGTCATTTAAACCTCTGGCGGTGGAGGAGCCTGACTTTAGGTTTAGGATGGAAAATTTGCGCTTTTTGCTGAGGCAAGTGCTTGCTACTCTGGAGGTTCCAGAACTGAAACTTCTAGAAGAACCTGCGATTCCTAAGCTTGATAAGGTATATGAGGACAGGGTTGTGCCTCAGACCTTCCCGGTTCCTGTTAAGATGGCAAATATTATTAAGAATGAATGGGAGTGATTAGGTTCTTCTTTTCGTTCGTTTTAGTTCGTTGTTTAAAGAGCCCATGGATAAAAAGTTGGAAAACATGTTAAGGAAAATGTTTCAACACACAGGGTTTGTTTTTCAGCCAGCAGCAGCTGTAGCCGCGGTCGCTGGAGCTGCGACATATTGGTGTGAATCCCTGTGTGAAATGGTCAAGGGGGAGACTTCCATCGACGAGATACAGGAAAAGATTAAGGCTCTGAAGATTGCCAATTCTTTCATATGTGATGCCAATATGCAAATTATTTTCCTGAACGCTAAGGTGTCAGGTTTTTCCGTTTTAGCTCACAGGGTTCTGTGGCTAAAGTCTTTGTCTGCAGACATGGCCTCTAAGTCGAGACTGTTGTCCCTGCCTTTTCAAGGAAAGATTCTGTTCGGTCCAGGATTGGATCCGATCATATCCAAGGTTACGGGAGGCAAGGGAGCTTTCCTACCCCAGGATAAGAAGGCTAAGCTTAAAGGATCTACTTTTCGTCCCTTTCGTGCGGACAAGGCCCAGCGACAGCTGCCCGCCGCGAAAGTGGACCAGTCCATGGGAACTTGGAAACCGGCTCATCCTTGGAACAAGTCTAAGCAGAGCAAGAAGCCTGCTGAGACAAAATCGGCATGAAGGGGCGGCCCCCGACCGGTCTCTGAACCAAGTAGGGGGCAGATTATCTCTCTTCTCAGAAGCATGTTTGCAGGACGTTTAAGATCCTTGGGTTCTGGACATTGTCGCCCAGGGCTACAGGATAGGGTTCAGATCCCATCTTCCAAGGGGCAGATTCCTACTATCAAACCTGTCTTCAAGACAGGAAAATAGAGAAGCCTTTCTAGAATGTGTGAGATATCTCTCCTCTCTAGGTGTCATCGTACCAGTACCCCAAGCAGAAAGGGGTCTAAGGTACTATTCAAACCTATTTGTGGTCCCAAAGAAGGAGGGCACGTTCCGCCCGATTCTGGACCTTAAGTGTTTAAACAAGTTTCTGAGTGTTCCATCATTCAAAATGGAAACGATCAGAACTATTCTGCCCATAGTTCAAGAGGGACAGTTCATGACAACCATAGACTTGAAGGACGCTTACCTTCATGTGCCAATCCACAAAGACCACTTCAAGTTCCGGAGATTTGCGTTTCTGGACCAACACTTCGAGTTTTTGGCCCTTCCTTTTGGTCTGGTGAAGGCCCTGAGAGTCTTCACGAAGGTTCTGGGGGCACTACTTGCGGTGGCCAGAGCCAGAGGCATTGCTGTGGTGCCCTATCTGGACGACATCCTAGTCCAGGCACCGTCACTCAGTCTCGCAGAGGATCATTCGAGGGCTCTTCTTTTGCTCCAATCTCACGGTTGGAAGATCAATTCAGGAAAGAGTTCCCCGATTCCCAGCAACAGGGTGGAGTTCCTGGGTACGATAATAGACTTTATGTCCATGAAAATTTTTCTCACAGACTGTCGACGCAGGAAGATTGCGTCCTCTTGTCTTGCCCTTCAGTCCTCCTCAAGCCCCTCTGTGATTCAGTGTATGGAGGTGATCGGACTCATGGTTTCCAGCATAGACGTCATTCCATTCACCAGGTTCCATCTCAGACCTCTTCAATTGTGCATATTGAGACAGTAGAACAACGATCATTCAGATCTATCACAGCAGATATCCATGTATGCTCGGACTCAGATCTCCCTCTCGTGGTGGATCCGTCCAGAGCAACTATCCATCGGGACATCCTTCTTGAGGCTGTCCTGGGAGATTGTCACCATGGACACAAGTCTGGCAGGATGGGGAGCTGTTTGGGGTGCCAGGATGGCACAAGGAAAATGGTCCCGGGAGGAGTCTCTCCTTCCGATAAATATTCTGGAACTCTGGGCAATCTACAATGCTCTGAAGGCATGTCCTCTTCTGGGGTCGTTCAGTTTCATCAGATTCCAGACTGACAACATTACCTCTGTGGCTTACATCAACCACCAGGGGGTACGAGGAGCTCCATAGCTATGAGGGAGGTGTCTCGGATCTTGGAATGGGCGGAGTCCCACAGCTGCTCTCTCTCAGCGATTCACATTCCAGGTGTGGACAACTGGGAAGCAGATTTTCTTAGTAGGCAATCCTTCCATTCGGGGAAATGGTCTCTTTACCCCGAAGTGTTTGCGGAGATTTGTCTCAGGTGGGGAACGCCGGAGATGCATCTCATTGCGTCCAGGCTCAATTGCAAGCTACCCCAATATGGGTCAAGATCTAGGGATCCCCAGGCAGAGCTAAAAGATGCCTTAGTGGTGCCTTGGGGGTTCAGCCTAGCTTGCATTTTTCCACCGTTACCACTTCTACCTCGTGTAGTGGCACGCATCAAACAGGAGCGAGCTTCAGCCATTCTGATTGCTCCATCGTGGCCGCGGAGGACGTGGTTTGCAGATCATGTGGGATGTCATCCTCTCCACCGTGGAGGTTACCCTGTCACAGGGATCTGCTGGAACAGGGCCCCTTTCAACATCAAAATCTCGATTCTCTGAGGCTGACTGAGTGGAGATTGAACGCCTAGTCTTTGCCAAGAGAGGCTTTTCGGAAAGTGTGATTGATACTCTAATTCAGGCAAGGAAGCCAGTCACTCGTCGCATCTACCATAAGGTGTGGAGGACTTACTTGTCCTGGTGTGAGAAGCATGGATATCTTTGGCATAAGATGAAGGTATCCAGGATTCTGTCCTTTCTCCAAGACGGTTTGGAGAAGGGTCTTGCCGCTAGTTCCTTAAAAGGACAGATTTCGGCATTGTCAGTCTTGTTGCATAGGAGCCTCGCTGAGCTCCCTGACATCCAATCCTTTGTTCACGCTCTGTCTAGAATCAGGCCTGTCTTTAGACAGCCTCCTCCCCCATGGAGCTTAAACTTGGTCCTTAAGGTTTTGCAGAGGGTTCCGTTTGAGCCTATGCATTCCATTGACATTAAGATTCTGTCCTGGAAGGTTCTCTTCCTGTTGGCCATTGCATCGGCACGCAGAGTATCTGAACTGGCTGCCTTGCAATGTGAGCTGCCTTATCTGGTTTTTCATGCAGATAAGGCTGTGCTTCGCACTGGTTTGGGGTTTCTTCCCAAGGTGGTGTCTACCCACAGCATCAATCAAGAAATAGTGGTTCCATCTTTGTGTCCTAACCCTTCTTCTTCTAAGGAGAGGTTACTTCATAATCTGGATGTGGTTCGTACCCTGAAGTTCTATCTTTAGGCTACGAAGGATTTCAGACAGTCTACATCTCTTTTTGTGGTGTATTCAGGGAAGCGCAAGAGACAGAAAGCCTCTTCTACTTCTTTGTCCTTTTGGTTGAGGAGCTTGATTCGCTTGGCCTATGAGACAGCGAGACATAAGCTTCCTCAGAGGATCACGGCTCATTCAACTAGAGCTGTGGCCTCGTCTTGGGCCTTCATTTGTAAGGCAGCTACCTGGTCCTCGTTACACACTTTTACAAAATTTTACAAATTTGACGGTTTTGCTTCTGCGGAATCTGTTTTTGGGAGAAAGGTTTTGCAGGCTGTGGTGCCCTCAGATTAGGGTCCACCTTTTCCCTCCAGGTTTCATTCAGTGTTCTCAAGAGCTTGGGTATATGTTCCCAACAGTAATGAATGAAGCCGTGGACTCTTCTCCCCTTTAGATGGAAAACATAAATTATGCTTACCTGATAATTTCATTTCCATCGAGGGGAGGAGAGTCCATGGCTCCCGCCTGTATCTCCGATGGGCGGACCTAAATTTAATTTATCTTCTGGCACCATTTATACCCTGATATTTCTCTTACTGTTCCTTGTTCCCTCGGCAGAATGACTGGGGGATGAGGGAAGTGGGAGAGGTATTTAAGCATTTGGCTGGGGTGTCTTTGCCTCCTCCTGGTGGCCAGGTTCTTAATTCCCAACAGTAATGAATGAAGCTGTGGACTCTCCTCCCCTTGATGGAAATGAAATGATCAGGTAAGCATCATTTATGTTTTCTTATTATTAAACAAAGGCATTACAGGCAGCCAGCACAAGCCATGAACGCGCACAGTGGGAAGGGTGCGTTCATATGATCTGTACCTCTGGCTTTACATATTGTGGGGTAAACTGGTTCAGGATTGCGGATGGCCAGAGGAGCATTTTTGAGTATAGTTTTAAAAATATATTTTTAAATTATTCTTGCAGCTACCAAATGACTTATTGCTTACATTATATCATTAATGCACACTCTTAGCAAATAAAGTACACTTTGCTCAGTGTTTACTGTCACTTTAAACACATAACATCCATTCTATAACAACTGTAATAGCCACTTAACTTATATCATTTATTAGTGATTATATTGTGATATTAACATCACACACACAAGTTTCTCAGCGTTTAAAAATGACCCAATATGTATGAGAGCTGGTGGGAGGGATCATTTTTTTAACAGCTGTTCTAGTGATTACTTTAAAGGGTCATTAAAGAGACAGTGTACTGTAAAAGTGGTATCCCCTTAATGCTTTTCCAATGGTTAGGTTTATTTTTTGTATATTTTTTTTTGTTTCTTTACGTCACAACCCATTAAAATGGACTGAGCTTGCAGATAAATCAGATCTACTTATTTTATCACTTTCCATACACACAAATTATTTCTTATCTTATCTCTTTCTGTATACCAAAGACCAAATAACATTTAAAATTAACATTTTGTTATGTATATCTCATAGCCCCAAGTGGGAGTGTTTATGTTGCTGGCTATATTCGCATAGCTTTTCTATAGGCAACACTTAAGTATTAAAATTTTCAGTATAGCTGGTAATAGGCAAAATCAGCTATTTCAAATACCAAAAATAAAGGTAAAGGAGCTATTTTAAACAGTTTAATGCACCCATGCAGGTAAAATGGATAATTGGCAACAAATTAAAAAGGAGACAATTTTACCCTGTCCCTTTAAACACTTAAGGCTAGATTTAGAGTTTGGCGTTAGCCGTCAAAAGCAGCGTTAAGGGGTCCTAACGCTGCTTTTTACCGCCCGCTGGTATTTAGAGTCAGGCAGGAAAGGGTCTACCTCTCACTTTCTTTCCGCGACTCCAGGCTACTGCAGATCCCCTTACGTGAATTGCGTATCCTATCTTTTCTATGGGATTTGCCCAACGCTGGTATTTAGAGTCTTGGAAGAAGTGAGCGGTAGAGCCTCTACCGACAAGACTCCAGCCGCAAAAAAAAGTCAGTAGTTAAGAGCTTTAGGGGCTAACGCCGGAACATAAAGCTCTTAACTACTGTGCTACAAAGTACACTAACACCCATAAACTACCTATGTACCCCTAAACCGAGGCCCCCCCCACATTGCAAACCCTCAAAAAATTTTAACCCCTAATCTGCCGACCGGACACCACCGCCACCTACATTATAGCTATGAACCCCTAATCTGCTGCCCCTAACATCGCCGACACCTATATTATATTTATTAACCCCTAATCTGCCCCCCCAACGTCGCCGCTACCTAACTACAATTATTAACCTCTAATCTGCCGACCGGACCTTGCCGACACTATAATAAATGTACTAACCCCTAAACCGCCGCACTCCCGCCTCGCAAACACTATAATAAATTGCATTAACCCCTAATCTGCCCTCCCTAACATCGCCGCCACCTACCTACAATTATTAACCCCTAATCTCCCGCCGGCAACGTCACCGCTACTATAATAAAGTTGATAACCCCTAACCCTAACACCCCCCTAACATAAATATAATTTAAATAAATCTAGATAAAATTACTACAATTAAATAAATTAATCCTATTTAAAACTAAATACTTACCTATAAAATAAACCCTAAGAAAGCTACAATATAATTAATAATTACATTGTAGCTATTTTAGGATTTATATTTATTTTACAGGCAACTTTGTATTTATTTTAACTAGGTACAATAGCTATTAAATAGCTATTAACTATTTAATAGCTACCTAGTTAAAATAATTACAAAATTACCTGTAAAATAAATCCTAACCTAAGTTACAATTAAACCTAACACTACACTATCATTAAATTAATTAAATAAATTAACTACAATTACCTACAATTACATTTAATTAAATAAACTAATCTATAATACAAAAAAAACAAACACTAAATTACAGAAAATAATTTTTTTTTACAAGAAGTTTAAACTAATTACACCTAATCTAAGCCCCCTAATAAAATAATAAAGCCCCCCAAAATAAAAAAAATGCCCTACCCTATTCTAAATTACAAAGTAATCAGCTCTTTTACCTGTAAAAAAAATACAACCCCCCAACATTAAAACCCACCACCCACACACCCCTACTCTAACCCACCCAATCCCCCTTTAAAAAAAACTAACACTAACCCCCTGAAGATCTCCCTACCTTGAGCCATCTTCACCCAGCCGAGTCAAATTCTTCATCCAATCCGGGCGATGTGGTCCTCCATCTGGGCGAAGTCTTGATCCAAGCGGCAAAGAAGAGGTCCTCCATCCGGGCGATGTCTTCCTCCAAGCGGCATCTTCTATCTTCTTTCTTCCGGCTCCATCTTCAGACCGCCGACGCGGAATATCCACCTTCCCCGACGGACTAACGACGAATGACGGTTCCTTTAAGGGACGTCATCCAAGATGGCGTTCCTCGAATTCCGATTGGCTGATAGGATTCTATCAGTCAATCGTAATTAAGGGTAGGAAAAATCTGATTGGCTGATTCAATCAGCCAATCGGATTGAGCTCGCATTCTATTGGCTGATTGGAACAGCCAATAGAATGCAAGCTCAATCTGATTGGCTGATTGAATCAGCCAATCAGATTTTTCCTACCTTAATTCTGATTGGCTGATAGAATCCTATCAGCCAATCGGAATTCGAGGAACGCCATCTTGGATGACGTCCCTTAAAGGAATGGTCATTCGTCGTTAGTCCATCGGGGAAGGTAGATGTTCCGCGTCGGCGGTCTGAAGATGGAGCCGGAAGAAAGAAGATAGAAGATGCCGCTTGGAAGAAGACATCGCCCGGATGGAGGACCTCTTCTTTGCCGCTTGGATCAAGACTTCGCCCGGATGGAGGACCACATCGCCCGGATTGGTTGAAGAATTCGGCTCGGCTGAGTGAAGACGACTCAAGGTAGGGAGATCTTCAGGGGGTTAGTGTTAGTTTTTTTTAAGGGGGGATTGGGTGGGTTAGAGTATGGGTATGTGGGTGGTGGGTTTTAATGTTGGGGGGGTTGTATTTTTTTTTTTACAGGTAAAAGAGCTGATTACTTTGGGGCAAATCCCTGCAAAAAGCCCTTTTAAGGGCTCGTAAAAGAGCTGATTACTTTGTAATTTAGAATAGGGTAGGGCATTTTTTTATTTCGGGGGGCTTTATTATTTTATTAGGGGGCTTAGATTAGGTGTAATTAGTTTAAACTTCTTGTAATATTTTTTTATTTTCTGTAATTTAGTGTTTTTTTTTGTATTATAGATTAGTTTATTTAATTAAATGTAATTGTATTTAATTGTAGTTAATTTATTTAATTTAATGATAGTGTAGTGTTAGGTTTAATTGTAACTTAGGTTAGGATTTATTTTACAGGTAATTTTGTAATTATTTTAACTAGGTAGCTATTAAATAGTTAATAACTATTTAATAGCTATTGTGCCTAGTTAAACTAAATACAAAGTTGCCTGTAAAATAAATATAAATCCTAAAATAGATACAATGTAACTATTAGTTATAGTGTAGCTATCTTATGGTTTATTTTATAGGTAAGTATTTATTTTTAAATAGGAATAATTTATTTAATTATAGGAATATTATTTCGTTTTATTTAGATTATATTTATGTTAGGGGGGTGTTAGGGTTAGATTTAGGTTTAGGGGTTAATACATTTATTATAGTAGCGGCGACGTTGCGGGCGGGAGATTAGGGGTTAATAATTGTAGGTAGGTGGCAGCAATGTTAGGGAGGGCAAATTAGGGGTTAATACAATTTATTATAGTGTTTGCGAGGCGGGAGTGCGGCGGTTTAGGGGTTAATACATTTATTATAGTGGCGGCTAGGTCCGGTCGGCAGATTAGGAGTTAATAATTGTAGTTAGGTAGCGGCGACGTTGGGGGGGCAGATTAGAGGTTAATAAATATAATATAGGTGTCGGCGGTGTTAGGGGCAGCAGATTAGGGGTTCATAGCTATAATGTAGGTTGCGGCGGTGTCCGGAGCGGCAGATTAGGGGTTAATAGTATAATGCAGGTGTCAGCGATAGCCGGGGCGGCAGATTAGGCGTTAATAAGTGTAAGGTTAGGGGTGTTTAGACTTGGGGTTCATGTTAGGGTGTTAGGTGCAGACTTAGAAAGTATTTCCCCATAGGAAACAATGGGGCTGCGTTAGGAGCTGAACGCTGCTTTTTTGCAGGTGTTAGGTTTTTTTTCAGCCAGCTCAGCCCCATTGTTTCCTATGGGGATATCGTGCACAAGCACGTTTTTCCAGCTTACCGCTACCGTAGGCAACGCTGGTATTGAGGGTTGAAGTGGAGCTAAATTATGCTGAACGCTCCCTTTTCTGAGCCTAATGCAGCCACTCAGACAACTCTAAATACCAGCGTTGTCTTAAGGGTGCGCTGGAAAAAAAAGCTGCGTTAGCTACGCGGGTCTTTACCGACAAAACTCTAAATCTAGGCGTTAGAGATTGTAATATAAAATATTGCAGTATACTTTCAGTATAAGTCAAGTCCAAAAAAAACTTTAATGATTTAAATAGGGAATGTAATTTTAAACAACTTTCCAATTTACTTTTATCACCAATTTTGCTTTGTTCTCTTGGTATTCTTAGTTGAAAGCTAATTCTAGGAGGTTCATTTGCTAATTTCTTTGACCTTGAAGACTGCCTCTAATCTGAATGCATTTTGACCACTAGAGGGCATTAGTTCATGTGTTTCATATAGATAACATTGAGCTCATGCACGTGAAGTTACCCTGGACTGAGCACTGATTGGCTAAAATGCAAGTCTGTCAAAAGAAATGAAATAAGGGGCAGTCAGCAGAGGCTTAGATATAAGGTAATCACAGAGGTAAAGAGTGTATTTCTATAACATTGTTGGTTATGCAAAATTATTAGGGATTATCTTTCTTTTTAAACAGCAAAAATTCTGGTGTTGACTGTCCCTTTTAAAAGTAATATTTTCACTATGTATTGATCAATTTAAAAGGATTGTATTTTGTATTTCTACTTAATTTGTGTAGAGTCTATTACTTCCTTTCACAGCCCCACAAGGGTGCTGTGGTCTCTACAAAAAGGCAAAGTAGTAGTTTTTTAAGTGGTTGCTAGGAGACACCTGCACTTGCTCCAGTCAGTTTTTTGCCCATGCTCAGTAGAGGACTTTTGCTGCAAAAATGACATTACAAATTAATTTAAGTTTTATAATGGTAGCTCCCTCATTTCACTAAAGGCAGAGAATTCATGAGTGGTCATTTTGCAAGAAAACATGTAAGTTGTTTGCTTTTGTCAACACAATTCGTCTTTTTTATGTTTACTTTGATCTAATATATATATATATATATATATATATATATATATATATATATATATTTCTTTTACAAGATATGACGAGTCCACAGATTTCATCCTTACTTATGGGATATCGCCTCCTGGTCAGCAGGAGTAGGCAAAGAGCTCCACAGCAGAGCTGCATAAATAGCTCCTCCCTTCCCCCCCAACCCAGTCATTCTCTTTGCCTGTGTTAGTGATAGGAGTGAGGTGTTTGTTTGAATTCTTCTATCAAGAGTTTTTTATTTTAAATGGTGCAGATGGTACTATTTTTCTACAGAGAAGCATCTGAAAATAGCTGACAGGTTATGGGAACTGGTGGATTTTAGTTTCACTGCGCCTCCCACAACTGTGCTGCTTCTCTGTGTGCAGTCATAGAATATTGACTAAGACCCTTATACCTTACAGGACCTCAGGAGGAAGAGTGGACCTCGTGATACTGTAAGATTAACATGCTGTTCCTCAGCATGGAGGTAAGTGCAGTCCTTTTGTTTTCTGGGGCGCTGCAACATATCCCAGAACCTGACTGTACTATGCCTCTATTTATTCTGGGAGGGGCTCGGTAAGGGCTTCCCTGGGTAGCATGTGTGGGCTGTCTTTTTATTAGAAGGGGGATCCCAACATGTTAAACCTTTCCAGCTCATCTGGTAGATCAGATAGACTTAGATGCACTGGGAACTGCGTTGGACACAATTGCTGACGCAACGGGCGAGTCACTGCTTATGTGCATATTTCACTACATGTCCTATGATATCTAGGGGACCTTGTGAACGGAGACTGACTCTGGGAGTATTACCGGAGTCGGATAACTTTCTATCTGGCTCCGGTATATGGCGGTATTTAGTTGTTGTTTCCGGGGTTATTGTGTACGCCCACAAAGGGCGGGGCTAACTTTTTTCGCGCCTAAAGCCGCGCAGTCAGTTCTTACTGAGAAGGACAGTTTCTTACGGCTCCTAAGTATAGACAAGCAACCTTAGGCACGCCGTTGTTTAGCGGAGACTTCTTGGTCAGTAGAGGTAGGAGCCGCAGCAGAGCTGTGGCGAGGTGACAATAAGATTGTGTATAAACATTTGAAATATATACATTATACTCAAAAAGGGGTATTTTGTTAATTGATTTAATTATTTAAGTCATACGCTTAGCTAAAGCTGGGACTGTTTGCTTCTTAAAGATACAGTGCACACGTTGTTTATTAGTCACACTTTTCAATACTTATTGTTAAAGATACGATCAAGGTAGCCTTTCATTCTGTTAACATGGATGATCTTGAATACACTACATACCATATGTGTTTAGATGCCATTGTGGAACCCCCGGTTACACTTTGTCCCTGATGTATAGAAAGGTCTTTAGAGTGCAAAGAACAGATTTTCTTTAATAAAGATATATCTAATGATTGTTCTCAGACTGATGGAAGTCTTGGTATGCCGTGCATTTCTCCCCAAGCGTCACAGCCTTTAATGCCCGCACAGGGGACGCCATGTTCTTCAACGGCGTCTGCTTCATTTACTCTGCAGGATATGGCTGCAGTTATGTCATCCACTCTTACAGAAGTTTTATCTAAGTTGCCTGCTCTACAGGGCAAACGTAGTAGAAAAGAGACCCAGGTGGTCCATGCAACTTCTGATTCTTTGATGGCGATCTCTGATGTACCCTCCCAGGGCTCTGAGGGGGGGTAGGGAGGCTTTGTCTTGAGGGGGAACTGTCTGACTCAGGTAGTGCAATACCCCAGACAGATTCGGACGTGATGTCCTTCAGATTTAAGTTTGAACACCTCCGCCTATTACTATGGGAGGTTTTGATGACTCTGGACGACTGTGACTCTATTGTGGTCCCTCCAGAAAAATTATGTAAGATGGACAAGTATTTAGAAGTCCCATCTTATTCTGACGTTTTTCCAGTTCCTAAGAGAATTTCGGAAATTATTACTAAGGAACGGGAAAGACCGGGTATTCCGTTCTCACCTTCCCCTATTTTTAAGAAAATGTACCCTATACCTGACACCGTTCGGGACTCTTGGCAAACGATTCCTAAGGTGGAGGGTGCTATTTCTACCCTGGCTAAGCATACAACTATCCCTATTGAGGACAGTTGTGCTTTCAAAGACCCTATGGATAAAAAGTTGTAGGGTCTTCTAAAAAAGCTATTTGTTCATCAGGAGTTTCTATTACAACCGACGGCCTGCATTGTACCAGTCACAACTGCGGCTGCCTTTTGGTTTGATGCCTTAGAAGAGTCTCTTAAGACTGAGCCTTCTTTAGAGGAGATAATGGATAGAATTAAGACCCTTAAGCTGGCTAATTCTTTTGTTACGGATGCCGCCTTTCAGATAGCCAAATTGGCGGCTAAGAATGCAGGATTTGCCATTCTAGCGCGCAGAGCCTTATGGTTAAAATCTTGGTCTGCGGATGTGTCCTCTAAATCCAAACTTTTGGCTATTCCTTTCAAGGGAAAGACCCTATTTGGGCCTGACTTGAAAGAGATAATTTCTGACATTACGGGAGGTAAGGGTCATCTCCTACCTCAGGATAAAACATAGAAGCAGAGGGGTAGACAGAGTAATTTTCGTTCCTTTCGAAATTTCAAGGGAGTTCCCGCTTCCTCTTCCACTAAACAGGAGGGGAATTTTGCACAGGCCAAGTCCGTCTGGAGACCCAACCAGGCTTGGAACAAGGGTAAACAACCCAAGAAGCCTGCTGCCGCTCCCAAGACAGCATGAAGGGGCGGCCCCCGGTCCGGGAACGGATCTAGTAGGGGTCAGACTTTCTCTCTTTGTCCAGGCTTGGATAAGAGACGTTCAGGATCCCTGGACACTAGAAATCGTGTCTCAAGGGTATCAGTTGGAGTTCAAAAATTCCTTCCCAAGGGGAAGGTTTCTTCTTTCACGATTGTCTGTAGACCAGATAAAAAGAGAGGCGTTCTTATGTTGTGTAGAAGACCTCTCCACCATGGGAGTAATTTGTCCCGTTCTACAGGAACAGGGGCAGGGGTTTTATTCAAATCTTTTTGTGGTTCCCAAAAAAGAGGGAACGTTCCGACCCATTTTAGATCTCAAGAGTCTAAACAAGTTTCTCAGAGTTCCATCCTTCAAGATGGAGACTATTCTTCCATTGATCCAGGAGGGTCAATATATGACTACCGTGGACTTAAAGGATGCATATCTTCATATTCCTATCCACAAAAATCATCACCAGTTCCTAAGGTTTGCCTTCCTGGACAAACATTTTCGGTTTGTGGCTCTTCCCTTCGGGCTTGCCACGGCACCTAGGATCTTCACGAAAGTTCTAGGGTCTCTGCTAGTGGTTCTCAGACCGCGGGGCATTTCAGTGGCGCCTTATCTGGACGATATTCTGATCCAGGCGTCGTCTTATCAACTGACAAAGTCTCATACTGACATGGTTCTGCCCCTCTAAGGACTCACGAGTGAAAGGTGAATCTAGAAAAAAGTTCACTAATTCCTCAGACAAGGGTTCCTTTCCTGGGAACTCTAATAAACTCTTATTTCCATGAAAATCTTCTTGACGGAAGTCAGAAAGTTAAAGATTCTGAATACATGCCGAGCCCTTCAGTCCAATCCTCGGCCATCAGTGGCTCAGTGCATGGAGGTAATTGGATTGATGGTGGCGGCAATGGACATCATTCCGTTTGCTCGTTTTCATCTCAGACCTCTACAACTGAGCATGCTCAGACAGTGGAATGGAGATTATGCAGATTTGTCTCCTCAGATAGATCTGGATCAGGAGACAAGAGACTCTCTTCTTTGGTGGTTGTCGCTGGATCATCTGTTCCAAGTGACGTGCTTCCGCAGACCCTCATGGGTGATAGTGACAACAGACGCCAGTCTACTAAGATGGGGTGCAGTTTGGAATTCCCTGAAGGCTCAGGGTGTGTGGACTCGGTTGGAGTCTCTACTTCCCATCATTATTCTGGAATTGAGAGCAATATTCAATGCGCTTCAGGCTTGGCCTCAGTTGGCTTCGGCCAAATTCATTCGATGTCAGTCAGACAACATCATGTCTGTGGCTTACATCAATCATCAGGGAGGAACAAGGAGTTCCTTAGCGATGACAGAAGTATCCAAGATAATTCGGTGGGCGGAGGCTCACTCTTGTTATCTGTCAGCAATATACATCCCAGGAGTGGACAACTGGGAGGTGGATTTTTTGAGCAGACAGACGTTTCATCCGGGGAAATGGGAACTCCATCCGGAGGTCTTTGCCACCCTGATTCTCAGGTGGGGCATACCAGACTTGTATCTGATGGCGTCTCGTCAGAATGCCAAGCTCCCAAGATACGGATCCAGGTCCAGGGATCCTCAGGCCGAACCTTGGTCGTTCAACCTAGCTTATGTGTTTCCACCGTTTGCTCTCCTTCCCCAGTGATTGCACGGATCAAACAGGAGAGGGCTTCGGTGATTCTAATCGCTCCTGCGTGGCCTCGCAGGATTTGGTATGCCGATCTGATGGACATGTCACCTCTGCCACCGTGGAAGCTTCCATTGAGGCAGGACCTTCTCATTCAGGGACCCTTCCATCATCCGAACCTAATTTCTCTGCAGCTGACTGCTTGGAGATTGAACGCTTGATCTTATCTAAGCGGGGGTTCTCTGAGGCGGTCATTGATACCTTGATTCAGGCACATAAGCCTGTTGCTAGAAAGATTTACCATAAGATATGGCGTAAATATCTTTATTGGTGCGAATCCAAGGGCTACTAATGGAGTAGGGTTAGGATTCCCAGGATTTTATCTTTTCTACAAGAAGGATTGGAGAAAGGGTTGTCAGCAAGTTCCTTAAAGGGACAGATCTCTGCTTTGTCTATTTTGCTACACAAGCGTCTGGCAGATGTTCCAGATGTTCAATCTTTTTGTCAGGCCCTGACTAGAATCAGACCTGTGTTAAGACCAATTTCTCCTCCTTGGAGTTTGAATTTAGTTCTTAATGTTCTTCAAGGGGTTCCGTTTGAAGCTATGCATTTCATAGATATTAAGTTGTTATCTTGGAAAGTTTTATTATTGGTTGCTATTTTTTCTGCTCGCAGAGTTTCTGAGCTTTCGGCATTACAATGTGATTCTCCTTATCTTATTTTCTATTCTGATAAGGTGGTGTTACGAATCAAACCTGGTTTTCTTCCTAAGGTTGTTTCTAACAAGAATATTAATCAGGAAATTGTTGTTTCTTCCTTGTGTCCTAACCCTTCTTCTAAGAAGGAGCATCTTTTACATAATTTGGACGTAGTCCGTGCCTTGAAGTTCTACTTGCAGGCGACTAAGGATTTTCGTCAATCATCTTCATTATTTGTTGTTTTTACTCGGAAACGTAGGGGTCAGAAAGCTACGGCTACCTCTCTTTTTGGCTGAAGAGTATCATACGTATTGCATATGAGACTGCTGGACAGCAGCCTCCAGAATGAATTACGGCTCATTCTACTCGGGCTGTAGCTTCCTCATGGGCATTGAAAAATGATGCTTCTGTTGAACAGATTTGCAAGGCTACAACTTGGTCGTCTCTTCACACTTTTTCCAAATTTTCCAAATTTGATACTTTTGCCTCGTCTGAGGCTGTTTTTGGGAGAAAGGTTCTTCAAGCAGTGGTGCCTTCCGTTTAGGTTCCTGTCTTGTCCCTCCCTTTCATCCGTGTCCTATAGCTTTGGTATTGTATCCCATAAGTAAGGATGAAATCCGTGGACTCGTCATATCATAGTAATATAGTAACATAGTAGATAAGACTGAAGTCCATCGAGTTCAACCTATACAAATCTAAAATACTTTCAAAAAGCTCCAGTTAAGCTTAAATAACCCCATTAAAATGTGACCCATTTAATACTAGCAATCATATCCATGAATTTTGTTTATATACAGAAATTTATCCAGACTATTTTTAAATGTATCTATGGTATTGGCATTCACTACCTCCTTTGGTAATGAGTTCCACAATTTTATTGCTCTTACAGTGAAAAAACGTTTCCGTTGCAGGAGATTAAATCTCCTTTCCTCCAACCTTAAATTATGACCTCTTGTCAGAAACCATTTTCTTGGAATAAACAGAGCTTCTGCCATCTCTGTATATGGGCCTTGAATATATTTATATAAAGTAATCATGTCACCTCTCAAGCGCCTTTTTTCTAAAGAAAACAGACCCAGTTTGGCTAGCCTCTCCTCATAGGTTAATTTATCCAATCCCCTTATTAGCTTTGTGGCCCTTCTCTGAACTTTTTCTAGTTCTGCAATATCTTTTTTAGCAATCGGTCCCCAGAACTGTACTCCAAACTCAAGGTGAGGTCTTACCAGGGCTTTATATAATGACAGAATTATGCTTTCCTCCCTTGAATCAATGCCTCTTTTAATGTATGCTAGTATCTTATTAGCCTTTGAAGCTGCTGCCCTGCATTGTGCACCCATCTTTAGCTTGTTATCTATTACTACTCCCAAATCCCTTTCCTCCTGTGTTTGGCTAAGTCTTGTCCCATTTAAAAAATACGTAGCCTGCTTATTTTTACTTCCAAAATGTAGAACATTGCATTTTTCCGTATTAAATCTCATTTTCCATTCACTTGCCCATAGTTCTAAGTTTAACAAATCCCTTTGTAAAGAGAGTTCGTCCTGCTCTGACCTAATGACCTTACTTAACTTAGTATCATCTGCAAAAATAGAGATGTCGCTATTTAATCCTTGCTCCAAGTCATTTATAAAAATATTAAAAAGAACAGGGCCCAGTACTGATCCCTGGGGGACGCCACAGATTACCTTTGTCCAATCTGAGTATGATCCATTTACTACTACTCGTTGCTCCCTATCTTTTATCCAGTTATTTATCCATGAGCTAACATTTTCAGCTATTCCCAGTCCCTTTAATTTTGTGCATTAATCTCTCATGTGGCACTGTATCAAACTCCTTTGCAAAATCTAAGTATATCACATCAACTGATTCCCCTTTATCTATATTTTTACTTACTTCCTCGTAGAATCTAATTAGATTAGTTTGGCATGATCTATTTCTCCTAAAGCCATGCTGATTAGAACTCATAATCTTGTTTACACAAATATGATCATCAATATAATCCCTTATAATCCCTTCAAATATCTTCCCCACTATTGATGTCAGACTAACTGGTCTATAGCTTCCTGGATCATCCCTGCTTCCCTTTTTGAAGAGTGGCACCACATCATCTTTACGCCAATCCTGGGGTACCATGCCTGAGGATAATGAGTCTTGAAAAAGTAAAGGTTTGTCTATAACAGTGCTAAGTTCCCTTAACACCCTTGGGTGTATTCCATCTGGGCCTGGAGTTTTATTTACCTTAATATTTTCCAGTTTTTTCCTGATATCCTCTAAACAAAACCCAGTTAGTGGTATGGACTGGCATGTTCTATTCTGTTCCAAAGTATCATTCAATGGTTCCTCTCTTGTGTATACTGAAGAAAAAAACTGGTTTAGTACCTCAGCCTTCTCCCTGTCATTATTTATCATGCTACCCTCCACGCATTTTAATGTACCTATATTATCCTTCTTAGATTTTTTGCTATTTATGTACTTAAAGAACCTTTTAGGGTTAGACTTAGAATCCTTGGCAATTAATTTTTCATTTTCAATTTTTGCTAATTTGATTGCCTTTTTGCATGCTTTGTTACATTCCTTATAAATATTGTATGCTGAGTCTGTACTATTTTCTTTTAATAATTTAAATGCCCTACGTTTTTTCCTAATTTCTCTTAACACATTTTTATTTAGCCATAACGGCTTTGTTTTTTTATTTTTATTTTTATAACCATATGGTATGTGTTGATATGTATATTTATTTAACACATTTTTAAATATTATCCATTTATCCTCTGTATTTTTATTAGAAAATACATTGTCCCAATTTATATTATTTAATGATTTCCTTAAATCGTTGAATTTTGCTTTCTTGAAATTAAAAGTCTTAGTTAAGCCTTTAAAACACTGCATATGAAAAGAGATTTCAAATGTGACCATGTTATGATCACTGTTACCCAAATGTTCTTTAACTTCTATGTTTGATATTATATCTGTATTGTTTGATAGCACTAAATCCAATATAGCTTTATTCCTAGTTGGCTCCTCTATTAATTGTGACAAGAAGTTATCCCTGAGAACATTTAAAAATCTATCCCCCTTAGCTGAATTACTAGTTTCATTGGCCCAGTTTATATCAGGGTAGTTAAAATCTCCCATAATTACAGCACTGTTATTAGCAGCCTTACCTATTTGGATAAGTAGTTGAGTTTCCTCCGGGTCACTAATGTTGGGAGGCTTGTAGCATGTTCCTAGTAATATTTTTTTAGGATTTTTCCCCCCACTCTTTATTTCAACCCACAGGGTCTCTACATTGTCACTTGTATCATAAATATCTTCCCTTATTGTAGGTTTAAGGTTAGGTTTAATATACATGCAGATTCCTCCACCCCTTTTATTATTCCTGTCCCTCCTAAATAATGTATACCCCTCTAAGTTAACTGCCCAGTCATGTGAATCATCCCACCAAGTTTCAGTTATACTGATAACATCATAGTCCTCTTCTGCAACTAAGAGCGTCAGCTCCCCCATTTTACCTGTCATGCTTCTTGCATTTGTTGTCATACATTTAATTTTCATGTGCTTTCTGCTGCTACTTGGTGTGCTTTCCTCTATACTTTCTAATGTGACATTTCTTAAGTCATCCCTTCCTTGAGATATTAAGGGAGTGACATATTCACAGACTGATCTCTCTGTTCTATTGTGTTCTAACTGACCCTCCCCCCCCTTTGCCTAGTTTAAAAGGTTCTCTAAACGTGCTACCATCCTTTCCCCCAACACACCTGCACCCATGTCATTCAGGTGCAATCCATCCTTACTGTACAAATTGTACCCTAGTGAAAAATCAGCCCAGTGTTCTAAAAAGTCAAACCCCTCATTTTTACACCATGTTTTTAGCCATGAATTAACAGACCTTAGCTCCTTCTGCCTTACTGAATTAGCACACGGCACTGGTAATATCTCAGAAAATATTACTTTGGAGGTCCTTGCTTTAAGCTTGCTACCTAACTCCCTGAAGTCATTTTTTAGGACTCTCCATCTCCCACCGATTCCTTCACTAGTACCAATATGCACCATGACTGCAGGATCAGACCCACATCCCTCTAACAATCTATCAATACGTTCCACAATATGCCTAACACGAGCCCCTGGAAGACAGCAAACTGTTCTATGTAAAGGGTCTGGATGACAAATTACCCTATCAACCTTCCTAATAATAGTCTCCTACCACCAACATCTGCCTCTGGTCCTGACTTGTATGCCCCTCTTCCATGACTGAAGGACTGCCCACCATAGTATGCTCCTCTTCCACAGCTAAAGGACTGTTCACTATACTAGGCAACACAGCCCTATCTGCCACTGCCACCCCTGAACTGATATCCCCAACATCTTCACTTAATCTGGCAAATCTATTGGGGTGTACCAGCTCAGAACTGGCCTGTCTCTTGCGCTTACCTTTACTTCGCCCTCTAACTGTGACCCAGCTACATCCTGGAGTCTCCTCATCTGAATCCTCCCCATTCCCACTGCTAGAACCATTAACAACCAGCTCAGTCCTATCCATTTCCCTTTCAAGTGTCTGAATTTCATGTAGTGTTGCAATTCGTTCCTCCAGATCCCCAATACGAGTTTCTAAAGAGACAATATGCTCACACTTGCCACAAACATATAATCCCTGAAGTGGCTGCTCCAGTGATGCAAACATGTGGCAAGCTGTACACTGAATGAGATTCTCACACATTCTTAATAAAAGGTTTAACTTAAAAGTATAAAATAAATATATTTCCCCTTGGTTACCCCAAACCCTTGTTAGCCTAACTGCCTTTGTAAGCTAACTATTATACTTAAACAGACAATCTTACTTTAACAGAGAATCAATACAGCAAGCCTGAAAGAGCAAGCTCCCAGAGTAAATGTGCTAAATTTATAGTCTAGCTAGGCCCAAACAGCTGGAAAAAAAATCCCACCCCTAATTACCCACACAGGAAACAATAAAAAAAAAATGGATACAAACCAACAAACAAAAAATCTTGTAAAAGAAAAGGAAATTTATGCTTACCTGATAAATTTATTTCTTTTACGATATGACGAGTCCACGGCCCTCCCTGTCATTTTTTAAGACAGGTATTTATTTTTTATTAAACTTCAGTCACCTCTGCTCCTTGGCTTTTCCTTTCTCTTCCTAACTTCGGTCGAATGACTGGGTTGGGGGGGGGAAGGGAGGAGCTATTTATGCAGCTCTGCTGTGGAGCTCTTTGCCTCCTCCTGCTGACCAGGAGGCGATATCCCATAAGTAAGGATGAAATCCGTGGACTCGTCATATCGTAAAAGAAATACATTTATCAGGTAAGAATAAATTTCCATTTATTTATTTATTTATTTATTTATATATATATATATATATATATATATATATATTACTAAAGGAGCACGGTTTCTTAGTAATGGGTACCTCCGTGTTGGAACCTAGGTTTTCCCCTTATCTATCTCTTCCACAGAGCACAATTAGGAACATATATAAAGCAGGCAATGAAAGAGAGCTTGCAATCAAGGCTGTGTGGAAAGTAGTTAGTCGTGTTTGCAAACTCTCTTTTGTTTCCTGTTTTATATCTGCTTCTAATTGTCATAACAGGTAAGGGGGAAACTATGGTTCAATATGGCGGCACCCAGTACTTTACAGAAACTAAACCATTACACTGATGTCTTCAGTATTTAAACAACTAATATAGCTGTAGATCACAATATATTGGCAATTTTCTCCCAAAATGTTTTGTGCTTCCTGGCCTAATTGGTCAGCATGGTTTTGTTTTTGTCACAATGCAAAATGTATCCGTACATTAAAGAGAGGGAGGGGCGAATATTTTAACACGTTTGTTCGTTTCAAATTTATAATGATTGTACAACATTCTAACATTTATTTAATATAATTGTATTTCTAATGCTTTCTTTAAATATAATATACACTTATTCTGAATTTTAAATGAGCAATAGATTTTTTTCTGACATTTTTCAAACTTAATACAATTTGCTGGCCCCCTGTTTTAAGTGACTACCTTCAGCCAATCACAGACACATTTACACTGTAAGATCTTGCACATAGGAGCTGGTTCTTCAGTGCGCACATAAAAGACTGTGCACAAAGTCTCTAAAAACTGCGGCGCTCTCTCTGAATCATGAAAGTTTCATTTTGACTTTAGTGTCACTTTTGTAATAAAATGACCTTGAATTAACCCTTTGTTGAGGGTGTAAGGGAAATGCTCATTTACATGTTTCAGGTTAACCTATTGCAATCTGATTTCCCCAACGCTAAACCATCTGAAAGCTATTTGTATGTAGACATGATGGTCATACTGGCATTATATTGTCATGTTTACATTCACAAGTATTATTTTTACAATATTTACATTTATTGATTGTAAAAACACCATTTGCATTTGGCCTGATCTGAAGACATGAACAAGACTACGCATTTCTATTATGTTATGATATCTCCTTATACTGAATTTTAACAGAAACTGTTACGTGTGAACCCGCTCCATCGCAACATTGTATCTGCATAGAAGATCTTCAAACGAGATTGCTTCTTCGTGGCCTGGTTTTTATAGGGAAAGTGCCTTCATGCATGCTAATGTCAAACACAGTCACCGCTTCCTGTTATTTATGGTGCATATAGCCTTGCCAAGAGTTAGTGAAAGTTTTTATTAACGCCATCTAACCATAACATTGCACATGTATAAATAAAAATAATAATAATGTATGTAAGTCATGTAACATGCACTTTGCAATATTAAAATATACTAAGTTAAACTAAAAATATTCTTTCAAATGTCCATTCTGATTATGCATGAACATATCTATATACAGTATGTGAACAGTAATTAAACCATATAGCTATAGTGATCTTATCTATGCTCAGTAATCAGATTATGCATGAACATATCTATATATGTGAACAGTAATTAAACCATATAGCTATAGTGATCTTATCTATGCTCAGTAATCAGATTATGCATGAACATATCTATATACAGTATGTGAACAGTAATTAAACCATACAGCTCTAGTGATCTTATCTATGCTCCGTAATCAGATTATGCATGAACATATCTATATATGTGATCTGTAATTAAACCATACAGCTCTAGTGATCTTATCTATGCTCCGTAATCAGATTATGCATGAACATATCTATATATGTGATCTGTAATTAAACCATACAGCTCTAGTGATCTTATCTATGCTCAGTAATCAGATTATGCATGAGCATATCTATATATGTGATCTGTAATTAAACCATACAGCTCTAGTGATCTTATCTATGCTCAGTAATCAGATTATGCATGAACATATCTATATATGTGAACAGTAATTAAACCATATAGCTCTAGTGATCTTATCTATGCTCAGTAATCAGATTATGCATGAGCATATCTATATATGTGATCTGTAATTAAACCATATAGCTCTAGTGATCTTATCTATGCTCAGTAATCAGATTATGCATGAGCATATCTATATACAGTATGTGAACAGTAATTAAACCATACAGCTCTCGTGATCTTATCTATGCTCAGTAATCAGATTATGCATGAACATATCTATATATGTGATCTGTAATTAAACCATATAGCTCTAGTGATTTTATCTATGCTCAGTAATCAGATTATGCATGAACATATCTATATATGTGATCTGTAATTAAACCATATAGCTCTAGTGATCTTATCTATGCTCAGTAATCAGATTATGCATGAACATATCTATATATGTGATCTGTAATTAAACCATACAGCTCTAGTGATCTTATCTATGCTCAGTAATCAGATTATGCATGAGCATATCTATATATGTGATCTGTAATTAAACCATACAGCTCTAGTGATCTTATCTATGCTCCGTAATCAGATTATGCATGAGCATATCTATATATGTGATCTGTAATTAAACCATATAGCTCTAGTGATCTTATCTATGCTCAGTAATCAGATTATGCATGAACATATCTATATATGTGAACTGTAATTAAACCATATAGCTCTAGTGATCTTATCTATGCTCAGTAATCAGATTATGCATGAGCATATCTATATATGTGATCTGTAATTAAACCATACAGCTCTAGTGATCTTATCTATGATCAGTAATCAGATTATGCATGAACATATCTATATACAGTATGTGAACTGTAATTAAACCATACAGCTCTAGTGATCTTATCTATGCTCCGTAATCAGATTATGCATGAGCATATCTATATATGTGATCTGTAATTAAACCATATAGCTCTAGTGATCTTATCTATGCTCAGTAATCAGATTATGCATGAACATATCTATATATGTGATCTGTAATTAAACCATACAGCTCTAGTGATCTTATCTATGCTCAGTAATCAGATTATGCATGAACATATCTATATATGTGAACTGTAATTAAACCATACAGCTCTAGTGATCTTATCTATGCTCAGTAATCAGATTATGCATGAACATATCTACATATGTGATCTATAATTAAACCATATAGCTCTAGTGATCTTATCTATGCTCAGTAATCAGATTATGCATGAGCATATCTATATATGTGATCTGTAATTAAACCATACAGCTCTAGTGATCTTATCTATGCTCAGTAATCAGATTATGCATGAGCATATCTATATATGTGATCTGTAATTAAACCATATAGCTCTAGTGATCTTATCTATGCTCAGTAATCAGATTATGCATGAACATATCTATATATGTGATCTGTAATTAAACCATACAGCTCTAGTGATCTTATCTATGCTCAGTAATCAGATTATGCATGAGCATATCTATATATGTGATCTGTAATTAAACCATACAGCTCTAGTGATCTTATCTATGCTCAGTAATCAGATTATGCATGAACATATCTATATATGTGAACAGTAATTAAACCATATAGCTCTAGTGATCTTATCTATGCTCAGTAATCAGATTATGCATGAGCATATCTATATACAGTATGTGAACAGTAATTAAACCATACAGCTCTCGTGATTTTATCTATGCTCAGTAATCAGATTATGCATGAACATATCTATATATGTGATCTGTAATTAAACCATATAGCTCTAGTGATCTTATCTATGCTCAGTAATCAGATTATGCATGAACATATCTATATATGTGAACAGTAATTAAACCATATAGCTCTAGTGATCTTATCTATGCTCAGTAATCAGATTATGCATGAGCATATCTATATACAGTATGTGAACAGTAATTAAACCATACAGCTCTAGTGATCTTATCTATGCTCAGTAATCAGATTATGCATGAGCATATCTATATATGTGATCTGTAATTAAACCATACAGCTCTAGTGATCTTATCTATGCTCAGTAATCAGATTATGCATGAGCATATCTATATATGTGATCTGTAATTAAACCATACAGCTCTAGTGATCTTATCTATGCTCAGTAATCAGATTATGCATGAGCATATC
This sequence comes from Bombina bombina, assembly GCF_027579735.1. Lineage (NCBI taxonomy): Eukaryota > Metazoa > Chordata > Amphibia > Anura > Bombinatoridae > Bombina > Bombina bombina. The sequence continues at coordinate 334,236,186 of NC_069506.1, read as the reverse complement.
TATATATGTGATCTGTAATTAAACCATATAGCTCTAGTGATCTTATCTATGCTCAGTAATCAGATTATGCATGAACATATCTATATATGTGATCAGTAATTAAACCATACAGCTCTAGTGATCTTATCTATGCTCAGTAATCAGATTATGCATGAGCATATCTATATATGTGATCTGTAATTAAACCATACAGCTCTAGTGATCGTATCTATGCTCAGTAATCAGATTATGCATGAACATATCTATATACAGTATGTGAACAGTAATTAAACCATATAGCTCTAGTGATCTTATCTATGCTCAGTAATCAGATTATGCATGAGCATATCTATATATGTGATCTGTAATTAAACCATATAGCTCTAGTGATCTTATCTATGCTCAGTAATCAGATTATGCATGAACATATCTATATATGTGATCTGTAATTAAACCATACAGCTCTAGTGATCTTATCTATGCTCAGTAATCAGATTATGCATGAGCATATCTATATATGTGAACAGTAATTAAACCATACAGCTCTAGTGATCTTATCTATGCTCAGTAATCAGATTATGCATGAGCATATCTATATATGTGAACAGTAATTAAACCATACAGCTCTAGTGATCTTATCTATGCTCAGTAATCAGATTATGCATGAACATATCTATATATGTGATCAGTAATTAAACCATACAGCTCTAGTGATCTTATCTATGCTCAGTAATCAGATTATGCATGAACGTATCTATATATGTGATCTGTAATTAAACCATATAGCTCTAGTGATCTTATCTATGATCAGTAATCAGATTATGCATGAACATATCTATATATGTGATCTGTAATTAAACCATACAGCTCTAGTGATCTTATCTATGCTCCGTAATCAGATTATGCATGAACATATCTATATATGTGATCTGTAATTAAACCATACAGCTCTAGTGATCTTATCTATGCTCAGTAATCAGATTATGCATGAACATATCTATATATGTGAAATGTAATTAAACCATACAGCTCTAGTGATCTTATCTATGCTCAGTAATCAGATTATGCATGAACATATCTATATATGTGATCAGTAATTAAACCATACAGCTCTAGTGATCTTATCTATGCTCAGTAATCAGATTATGCATGAACGTATCTATATATGTGATCTGTAATTAAACCATATAGCTCTAGTGATCTTATCTATGCTCAGTAATCAGATTATGCATGAACATATCTATATACAGTATGTGAACAGTAATTAAACCATACAGCTCTAGTGATCTTATCTATGCTCAGTAATCAGATTATGCATGAGCATATCTATATATGTGATCTGTAATTAAACCATATAGCTCTAGTGATCTTATCTATGCTCAGTAATCAGATTATGCATGAACATATCTATATATGTGAACTGTAATTAAACCATACAGCTCTAGTGATTTTATCTATGATCAGTAATCAGATTATGCATGAACATATCTATATATGTGATCTGTAATTAAACCATTTAGCTCTAGTGATCTTATCTATGCTCAGCAATCAGATTATGCATGAACATATCTATATATGTGAACTGTAATTAAACCATATAGCTCTAGTGATCTTATCTATGCTCAGTAATCAGATTATGCATGAGCATATCTATATATGTGATCTGTAATTAAACCATATAGCTCTAGTGATCTTATCTATGCTCAGTAATCAGATTATGCATGAGCATATCTATATATGTGAACAGTAATTAAACCATACAGCTCTAGTGATCTTATCTATGCTCAGTAATCAGATTATGCATGAACATATCTATATATGTGATCTGTAATTAAACCATATAGCTCTAGTGATCTTATCTATGCTCAGTAATCAGATTATGCATGAGCATATCTATATATGTGATCAGTAATTAAACCATACAGCTCTAGTGATCTTATCTATGCTCCGTAATCAGATTATGCATGAACATATCTATATATGTGATCTGTAATTAAACCATACAGCTCTAGTGATCTTATCTATGCTCAGTAATCAGATTATGCATGAACATATCTATATATGTGAACTGTAATTAAACCATACAGCTCTAGTGATCTTATCTATGCTCAGTAATCAGATTATGCATGAACATATCTATATATGTGATCTGTAATTAAACCATACAGCTCTAGTGATCTTATCTATGCTCAGTAATCAGATTATGCATGAACATATCTATATATGTGAACAGTAATTAAACCATACAGCTCTAGTGATCTTATCTATGCTCAGTAATCAGATTATGCATGAGCATATCTATATATGTGAACAGTAATTAAACCATATAGCTCTAGTGATCGTATCTATGCTCAGTAATCAGATTATGCATGAACATATCTATATATGTGATCTGTAATTAAACCATATAGCTCTAGTTATCTTATCTATGCTCAGTAATCAGATTATGCATGAGCATATCTATATATAGTATGTGAACTGTAATTAAACCATATAGCTCTAGTGATCTTATCTATGCTCAGTAATCAGATTATGCATGAGCATATCTATATATGTGATCTGTAATTAAACCATACAGCTCTAGTGATTTTATCTATGCTCAGTAATCAGATTATGCATGAACATATCTATATATGTGAACAGTAATTAAACCATATAGCTCTAGTGATCTTATCTATGCTCAGTAATCAGATTATGCATGAACATATCTATATATGTGAACAGTAATTAAACCATATAGCTATAGTGATCTTATCTATGCTCAGTAATCAGATTATGCATGAACATATCTATATATGTGATCAGTAATTAAACCATACAGCTCTAGTGATCTTATCTATGCTCAGTAATCAGATTATGCATGAGCATATCTATATATGTGATCTGTAATTAAACCATATAGCTCTAGTGATCTTATCTATGCTCAGTAATCAGATTATGCATGAGCATATCTATATATGTGATCTGTAATTAAACCATATAGCTCTAGTGATCTTATCTATGCTCAGTAATCAGATTATGCATGAGCATATCTATATATGTGATCTGTAATTAAACCATATAGCTCTAGTGATCTTATCTATGCTCAGTAATCAGATTTATGCATGAGCATATCTATATATGTGAACAGTAATTAAACCATACAGCTCTAGTGATCTTATCTATGCTCAGTAATCAGATTATGCATGAGCATATCTATATATGTGATCTGTAATTAAACCATACAGCTCTAGTGATCTTATCTATGCTCAGTAATCAGATTATGCATGAGCATATCTATATATGTGATCTGTAATTAAACCATATAGCTCTAGTGATCTTATCTATGCTCAGTAATCAGATTATGCATGAGCATATCTATATATGTGATCTGTAATTAAACCATATAGCTCTAGTGATCTTATCTATGCTCAGTAATCAGATTATGCATGAACATATCTATATATGTGATCAGTAATTAAACCATACAGCTCTAGTGATCTTATCTATGCTCAGTAATCAGATTATGCATGAGCATATCTATATATGTGATCTGTAATTAAACCATATAGCTCTAGTGATCTTATCTATGCTCAGTAATCAGATTATGCATGAGCATATCTATATATGTGATCTGTAATTAAACCATATAGCTCTAGTGATCTTATCTATGCTCAGTAATCAGATTATGCATGAGCATATCTATATATGTGATCTGTAATTAAACCATATAGCTCTAGTGATCTTATCTATGCTCAGTAATCAGATTATGCATGAGCATATCTATATATGTGAACAGTAATTAAACCATACAGCTCTAGTGATCTTATCTATGCTCAGTAATCAGATTATGCATGAGCATATCTATATATGTGATCTGTAATTAAACCATACAGCTCTAGTGATCTTATCTATGCTCAGTAATCAGATTATGCATGAGCATATCTATATATGTGATCTGTAATTAAACCATATAGCTCTAGTGATCTTATCTATGCTCAGTAATCAGATTATGCATGAGCATATCTATATATGTGATCTGTAATTAAACCATATAGCTCTAGTGATCTTATCTATGCTCAGTAATCAGATTATGCATGAACATATCTATATATGTGATCTGTAATTAAACCATATAGCTCTAGTGATCTTATCTATGTTCAGTAATCAGATTATGCATGAGCATATCTATATATGTGATCTGTAATTAAACCATACAGCTCTAGTGATCTTATCTATGCTCAGTAATCAGATTATGCATGAACATATCTATATATGTGATCTGTAATTAAACCATACAGCTCTAGTGATCTTATCTATGCTCAGTAATCAGATTATGCATGAACATATCTATATATGTGAACAGTAATTAAACCATATAGCTCTAGTGATCTTATCTATGCTCAGTAATCAGATTATGCATGAGCATATCTATATATGTGAACAGTAATTAAACCATATAGCTCTAGTGATCTTATCTATGCTCAGTAATCAGATTATGCATGAGCATATCTATATACAGTATGTGAACAGTAATTAAACCATACAGCTCTAGTGATCTTATCTATGCTCCGTAATCAGATTATGCATGAACATATCTATATATGTGATCTGTAATTAAACCATACAGCTCTAGTGATCTTATCTATGCTCAGTAATCAGATTATGCATGAGCATATCTATATATGTGATCTATAATTAAACCATATAGCTCTAGTGATCTTATCTATGCTCAGTAATCAGATTATGCATGAGCATATCTATATACAGTATGTGAACAGTAATTAAACCATACAGCTCTAGTGATCTTATCTATGCTCAGTAATCAGATTATGCATGAGCATATCTATATATGTGAACAGTAATTAAACCATATAGCTCTAGTGATCTTATCTATGCTCAGTAATCAGATTATGCATGAGCATATCTATATACAGTATGTGAACAGTAATTAAACCATACAGCTCTAGTGATCTTATCTATGCTCAGTAAATCAGATTATGCATGAGCATATCTATATATGTGATCTATAATTAAACCATATAGCTCTAGTGATCTTATCTATGCTCAGTAATCAGATTATGCATGAGCATATCTATATACAGTATGTGAACAGTAATTAAACCATACAGCTCTAGTGATCTTATCTATGCTCAGTAATCAGATTATGCATGAACATATCTATATATGTGAACAGTAATTAAACCATATAGCTCTAGTGATCTTATCTATGCTCAGTAATCAGATTATGCATGAGCATATCTATATACAGTATGTGAACAGTAATTAAACCATACAGCTCTAGTGATCTTATCTATGCTCCGTAATCAGATTATGCATGAACATATCTATATATGTGATCTGTAATTAAAGCATATAGCTCTAGTGATCTTATCTATGCTCAGTAATCAGATTATGCATGAGCATATCTATATATGTGATCTGTAATTAAACCATATAGCTCTAGTGATCTTATCTATGCTCAGTAATCAGATTATGCATGAGCATATCTATATACAGTATGTGAACAGTAATTAAACCATACAGCTCTAGTGATCTTATCTATGCTCCGTAATCAGATTATGCATGAACATATCTATATATGTGATCTGTAATTAAACCATACAGCTCTAGTGATCTTATCTATGCTCAGTAATCAGATTATGCATGAGCATATCTATATATGTGATCAGTAATTAAACCATACAGCTCTAGTGATCTTATCTATGCTCAGTAATCAGATTATGCATGAGCATATCTATATATGTGATCTGTAATTAAACCATATAGCTCTAGTGATCTTATCTATGCTCAGTAATCAGATTATGCATGAACATATCTATATATGTGAACAGTAATTAAACCATACAGCTCTAGTGATCTTATCTATGCTCAGTAATCAGATTATGCATGAGCATATCTATATATGTGAACAGTAATTAAACCATATAGCTCTAGTGATCGTATCTATGCTCAGTAATCAGATTATGCATGAACATATCTATATATGTGAACAGTAATTAAACCATATAGCTCTAGTGATCTTATCTATGCTCAGTAATCAGATTATGCATGAACATATCTATATATGTGAACTGTAATTAAACCATACAGCTCTAGTGATCTTATCTATGCTCAGTAATCAGATTATGCATGAGCATATCTATATATGTGATCTGTAATTAAACCATATAGCTCTAGTGATCTTATCTATGCTCAGTAATCAGATTATGCATGAGCATATCTATATATGTGATCTGTAATTAAACCATATAGCTCTAGTGATCTTATCTATGCTCAGTAATCAGATTATGCATGAACATATCTATATATGTGAACAGTTATTAAACCATATAGCTCTAGTGATCTTATCTATGCTCAGTAATCAGATTATGCATGAACATATCTATATATGTGAACAGTAATTAAACCATATAGCTCTAGTGATCTTATCTATGCTCAGTAATCAGATTATGCATGAAATGAACATATCTATATATGTGAACTGTAATTAAACCATACAGCTCTAGTGATCTTATCTATGCTCAGTAATCAGATTATGCATGAGCATATCTATATATGTGATCTGTAATTAAACCATACAGCTCTAGTGATCTTATCTATGCTCAGTAATCAGATTATGCATGAACATATCTATATATGTGATCTGTAATTAAAGCATATAGCTCTAGTGATCTTATCTATGCTCAGTAATCAGATTATGCATGAACATATCTATATATGTGAACAGTAATTAAACCATATAGCTCTAGTGATCTTATCTATGCTCAGTAATCAGATTATGCATGAGCATATCTATATATGTGATCTGTAATTAAACCATATAGCTCTAGTGATCTTATCTATGATCAGTAATCAGATTATGCATGAGCATATCTATATATGTGATCTGTAATTAAACCATATAGCTCTAGTGATCTTATCTATGCTCAGTAATCAGATTATGCATGAGCATATCTATATATGTGAACTGTAATTAAACCATATAGCTCTAGTGATCTTATCTATGCTCAGTAATCAGATTATGCATGAACATATCTATATATGTGATCTGTAATTAAACCATACAGCTCTAGTGATCTTATCTATGCTCAGTAATGAGATTATGCATGAGCATATCTATATATGTGATCAGTAATTAAACCATACAGCTCTAGTGATCTTATCTATGCTCAGTAATCAGATTATGCATGAGCATATCTATATATGTGATCTGCAATTAAACCATACAGCTCTAGTGATTTTATCTATGCTCAGTAATCAGATTATGCATGAACATATCTATATATGTGAACAGTAATTAAACCATATAGCTCTAGTGATCTTATCTATGCTCAGTAATCAGATTATGCATGAACATATCTATATATGTGATCTGTAATTAAACCATATAGCTCTAGTGATCTTATCTATGCTCAGTAATCAGATTATGCATGAGCATATCTATATATGTGATCTGCAATTAAACCATATAGCTCTAGTGATCTTATCTATGCTCAGTAATCAGATTATGCATGAGCATATCTATATATGTGATCTGCAATTAAACCATACAGCTCTAGTGATCTTATCTATGCTCAGTAATCAGATTATGCATGAGCATATCTATATATGTGATCTGTAATTAAACCATACAGCTCTAGTGATCTTATCTATGCTCAGTAATCAGATTATGCATGAGCATATCTATATATGTGATCTGTAATTAAACCATATAGCTCTAGTGATCTTATCTATGCTCAGTAATCAGATTATGCATGAGCATATCTATATATGTGAACTGTAATTAAACCATATAGCTCTAGTGATCTTATCTATGCTCAGTAATCAGATTATGCATGAACATATCTATATATGTGATCTGTAATTAAACCATACAGCTCTAGTGATCTTATCTATGCTCCGTAATCAGATTATGCATGAGCATATCTATATATGTGATCTGCAATTAAACCATACAGCTCTAGTGATCTTATCTATGCTCAGTAATCAGATTATGCATGAACATATCTATATATGTGATCTGTAATTAAACCATATAGCTCTAGTGATCTTATCTATGCTCAGTAATCAGATTATGCATGAGCATATCTATATATGTGATCTGCAATTAAACCATACAGCTCTAGTGATCTTATCTATGCTCAGTAATCAGATTATGCATGAGCATATCTATATATGTGATCTGCAATTAAACCATACAGCTCTAGTGATCTTATCTATGCTCAGTAATCAGATTATGCATGAGCATATCTATATATGTGATCTGTAATTAAACCATACAGCTCTAGTGATCTTATCTATGCTCCGTAATCAGATTATGCATGAGCATATCTATATATGTGATCTGTAATTAAACCATATAGCTCTAGTGATCTTATCTATGCTCAGTAATCAGAGTCCGGTTTTTGTACCACAATATACAGAAAATGTCTGGCCACACTTTTCAGTTTCTGTTGGAGCACAAACAAGATAACAGATTGGTCACACCTGAAGTATTTTCCAACAGTAATTTCCTCCCAACCGTTTGACAAACACATTTAGTGCCTCTATTTCCAGCCCCATGTAGAGTTGTTTTGCAGTTTTTAGATGCTGCTCGCATTTATCCCTACTGTAGACAATTTTTCTATGAGAAAATGTAGAATCTGATCACTTTTTGGTTACTGTTTCCTCGTTCGTGTTACCTGGATCTTAGGAAATGGTTTCTTTTATTTGATAAACAATCAGTATTTTTATATATTACATTTGCTGCCACTGTACTGTCAAATCTATTTAAAGGATGTGAAACCAAAAAAGATTTTTTTTCATGATTTAGACTGACCACTGGTTTTTAAACCTGTCCTGAGGCCTCCCTAACAGGCCAGATTTTCAGGATCACCTTGGGTGAGAGCAGGTAATATAACCGTTTACTAATCAGCTGATTATTTCACCAGTGCTCTATTTCAGATATCTTCAAAATCTGGCCTGTTAGGGAGGCCTGAGAACAGGTTTGAAAACCAGTCAGAGAGAGCATATCCATACACAATTTTTACTTAAATTACAGAAAGATAAGGCACAATAAACAATGAAAGTAAATTCTGCAAAGTTTTTTTTTACTATGCAGCATTAAGCATTTTATTTTACAATCATTGTTTACTTTCCCTTTAAGCTGCAACATGCTATCATGGGCTATAACAAAATATGTGACAAGGCTCTGGTAAAATATGTTTCCTTGCTTTCGTTTACTTAAAGGGATAGTCCACTCCAAAAGTTGTATTGTTTAAAAATATAGATAATCCCTTTATTACCCATTCTCTAGTTTTGCATAACCAACACAGTTATATTATATATATATCCGCTGCCGTATGTATAATTACATGTTCATGTGAGCGTGTTACACCTGCCCCTTTTCTTGTGCGACCAATTGCGCGAGAGAAAGGACTGTCAATCACAGAGAGCAAGCGAGCTCTCAGTGATTTCTCCTCGCCACCTCAGAGGTGGTGTAGAGTGTTAGAAGCAGAGGTCTAATGACTACTGCTGCTTACATTGCGGGAAGCAGACTTGAATGTGCGAACCTGCCCCACAAGGGCTCTGGAGCAGCTCCCACTGCTTAGTACATAGAGTCCTATGTGTCAACCAACCCTCTAAACTCTCCAATATAGGGGATGGTGGGTGGAGATCACTCCTTTTGGAGTTTTTCACACAAGCTTCAAATGAATGTTGGAATTGCTGCCTATACCAGCTATTGTTGGTGCTCTACAACTAACCAATAATAATAATGGTGTCACAGATATAAGGGACTCATACAGCTCACATTGAAAAGTGCCTATTCCTGAGGCTGCATGTTTTGAAGCACAGGGAGCGAGACAAGGATTATGTCAGACTACAGTGCACGTGTTTACTGACGGTGCATTTGTACATTCTCAGAGCCCCAATGGCATACAGACTTCCCACCCTAGTAGCTAGAAATCAGCTGTTTATTGGTTGCAGGCTTGTAAGTATTGACAAAATGCATATTATGCATAATCAGTTTCTATAGTCATCAGATTTTAGGTCCCAGAAGAAGGATCTATGTCTTCAGACTAATATTGGTTGGACAACAGCTTATATGGATGTTAAAGTTTATTGCTCCTTTCATTATTGTTGTTTACAATAATTATCCCTCATTATATGGTTCACCGTTCGTAGCCATTGAGGTTTTAGTTATTTTTAGTGTATTAGCCCAGTTTATGGCACAGTGATAAATGCACTTTTTATCAGCTATTTCATGTAATGTGTTGTCTCCTAATTTGTACTGAAATGCTGATATTGGTGTATGGTGTATATATAGCTCTTGTTATATCAATACAAAACAGGTTATGGGTAACAGACAGCTGAGTAACGTTCTTAGAGAGTTAGCTTTATTAAGAGGGCTATCTACTGCCTACTCCTCAGTTACACTTGTAATACAAATACATTGGGAATAATGATTTAGAAGCCTGTTGTTTAACTGCTGACATACAGGTAGGGCATCCTGTTATTCCAGCTAGCATTTATAACTACTGTTATTAAAGGGACACTAAAGTCAAAATTAAACTTTCATGTTTCTGATAGAGCATGCAATTTTGAAAAGGTTTGCAATTTACTTCCATTTTTCAGTTTATTTCTTTTTATTTGCACATTTTCTGAGGCACCAACTCCTACAGAGGATATGCAAGAGTTCACTGTGTATACGTTTATGAGTCTTTAATTGGCTGATGCCTGTCACATTGTACAGACATTAGGCAGGGAATATAAGCAGACAGACAGATATAAGCAGACAGACACAGATATACGCAGACAGATATAAGCAGACAGACGGACGGCTATAAGCAGACAGACGGACGGCTATAAGCAGACAGACGGACGGCTATAAGCAGACAGACGGACGGCTATAAGCAGACAGACGGACGGCTATAAGCAGACAGACGGACGGCTATAAGCAGACAGACGGCTAGATAGATAGAATTTTAAATTGTCTATTCACAAACTGTACTGGGAATGCATAGCCACCTCTTCTGGCAACATTGAGTGTGTGTTAGTAGTGATGGTATTTTTGAAAAGCTAAACCTAGGTAGTCTCAAACTGATTTCTGAACCGTTGAAAACCTCCTCCTAGCTCAGAGCATTTTGAAAGTTTTTCACAGTTAAACAGTACTAGTTCATGTGTGTCATATAGATAGCATTGTGCTCACTCCTGTGGAGTTATTTAGGAGGCTGCTCTGGTTGGCTAAACTGCATCTCTGTCAAAAGCTCTGACATAAGGGGGCAGTCTTCAGAGGCTTATATACAAGGTAATCACAGATGTAAAAAGTATATTAATATAAACGTGTTGGTTATGCAAAACTGGGGAATGGGTAATAAAGGGATTATCTATCTATCTTTTTTTTTTTTTTTTTTTTTTTAAATAATTTTTATTGAGGTAGCAATAACATACACAAACAAGAACTTACAATTATCATGGCAACACGCCTATCAACATATATCAAATTTAATGTATCTAATACAGAAGGCATGTCCTAGAGACTGTAAACAGTATTAGATCATATGTGATAGGAAATATAATAAGTCATGAGTGGCACCTCTTTTTTTACATAAACATTCTAATTTGGACAGTAGAAACCGATTAACAAGTGGTAATCCTAAGACCTAACTTTCGTGTACATACTCAAAAATAGGAATAAGTTGGCCTTGATGTGTCCACAGCATATTCATCATAACATAAAGTAATATAGTTTAACACAGAAGGATAGTATCGTTCACCTGGTTCTTATATCTCCCAAAGCTCTGGGAGGAGAATATGAAGTTGTTTTAGTTGCCAAGCTCAATAACAATCAGGTGATTAAAAGAAAAAACAAGAGAGAGAAAAAAAAATAAAATAATTCTGAATGATACTAGACATGTATACCGAGGCGACAGGGAAGAAGAAAAAAAAAAAAAGGGGGGGGAAAGGGAACAGTTCAGTAAATGCAGATAGCCTTAAGAGGCCCCACCTTTGAGTATGAGCACCCATGTATATATTCTGTTACCTATTTGTCTGTTCTCGCCCAGTTTTCCCAAGCCACCCCGACCTGGCCATGTACTCCCAGCTTACCTATAGATTTTAAAGAGTATTCTTCCATTGTGCGAATATACTCAATGATATCCCTAATCATTCAGAATGTAATCTGGGAAGTTCCCAGCCAGCTTCTTGCTATGGCCAGCTTTGTGGCCAAAAGGATGATAATGCACAGCGTTCTCTCTGGCTGAGTCAGTTTCCCCAGCCCCAAATGAAAGAGGGCAGTGTCAAATGTCAGTTTGTGAACTAAGCCCATTTGTTTCATTACTGTCGCCACCTGGTCCCATACCTCCCGAAGTTTACTGCAACTCCACCAGATGTGTAAGTGAGATCCCCTTTGGCCACATCCCCTTCAGCACTCATTCGACTTTTGGGGAAACAACTTATGCAATTGCACTTAGACCCTATGCCAGCGCAACACTAATTTAATAAACAATTCATATAATGTAACGCAGTGTATTGTATAAATCCTGGATATGTTTTAAGCCCCAAATGGACCACGATTCCGGTAAGCAGAGTAAGAGCGCCCTGACCGAATGGGCAGGGGATGGGTGTGGTGCGACCCATGTTAAATTCCGAAGCTCCCTCCATGTTGTTATGCAGGCCTTAAGAACAGGGTTATCCACACCCACGAGTATATCAGCGTGTTGTGGGACCCATATAAGGTCCTTGAGGAGTAACCCCGCTGGTAGCATTGCTTGTTCAAGCTGCCCCCACCTAGTGTCTTCGGGCGGTGTCCTCCATGCCGCTATATGGTAGAGCATGGCGGCTTTATAATAGCTACGGACATTAGGAGCTGCAAGACCCCCATTTAAGATAGGTTTTTGCAACTGTTGCATAGCAATCCTCGGGGGTTTGCCCTGCCAGACAAATCTATTTATCACAGATTGAAAGTGATTCAGGTTATAAGTCTGAATCATCAGTGGGATACACCGAAAGAGGTATGTGGCCTTAGGCAGTAGCATAATTTTTACCGACTGGATTATTCCAATCCACGAGATCTCAAATCTGGAACATTTGGCAGTAAGAGTCTCAAAAGTGGATCATAATTAGCGCAGATCACTTTTTTAGGGTCAGGTGAGAGAATGACCCCTAAATGTTTCATCTGGTCAGTGGACCAACCAATTGGATAAGTCTCTTTGAGTTGGGAGAACTGCACCGGGGAAAGGTTTAAGGCCAAAGCCTCCGTTTTTGTGTAGTTAAGCTTATAGTTAGACAGGCTTATGAACCTTCTTTTTTTTTTTTTTTTTTTTTTTTTTCTTTTTTTTTTTTTTTGAAAGAAGTTTATTGATATTCTATATCAGATACAGAGAACAGAAAAGAGCAATACATTGTTTCAACAAAGCAAATTCAGCAAGATATCATACATATTTAGTTTAGTAGTTGGGACTTCCGGTGGGGGAGGGGCGTGACCACGGTTGCACGCTCTGAGCTCAGGACCACGAGCGTTGGAGATCCAAAACCCCTAAGCACAGTGTTCCCGTTGGCGGCTAGAGAAGCACTCCGCCTGGGGAGAGAAGCACAGGTGCTGTAGCACGGAGGTCTAGGCGTTACCGCCGCAGTCAGGTGGTGCTAGCTAATAGCCAAAACGAAACTCGGAGGATCTGCAAGGAAGCAGAGGGTGAGGCGGCAAATCTTGCATAGTGGGCAAAGGAGCAGAGGCAAGTGCGGGTGTGAGCAGAGCGGCGACAGGTGGAAGCAAGTGAATCCCCTGATTGGAGAAGCGGCACTTTCGGGTGGCAAAAAGGGGTAAATTCGGGAGGTATCCTGGAGGAGCCACTTCAGCCCCTGAGGGTTGCGGAAGCCAAGATCAAAGTGAAAGGCAATAAGAAGAGAGCCTATGGAAGCTGCAAACCTGTAAAACCGCAAGTATAAAATCTGTATGCCCCAAGAATTTAACAGTAGCGCCTCACCCTGTTAAAGTGTACACCTTTTAGAGTCATTTGGCCAGACAGAAATCTGCATTTCCTATAAACACTGGGATAAAGTACTCTGTACACAGGCTAACCCGAACTTTGGATATAGGTTGACAAGATTATTACTGAGGCTAACTACCTGGGTACATAGGCCTATAAGCCTCACGAGACATATGACAGTGGTAAAGAATTAAAAACATCAGTATCAACTAAGTTGAAGCTTAGGAAGTTTGCTGTTTATCTTGATTCATTAACAGTTCTGTGTGTAGCCTCTGTGTATATAGGTTCATAGTGGAGCTGGTAGAAGGATAAGGATAAGCTGGAAAGCTAGGAACATTTTTTTTCTTTTCAAGAGGCAAACTTAACCACGTCCCTGGAAAATATAGGCTCCAGTGAAAATTTCATTAACTGGGAGGTAGCTTTTCAGTGCTGTCTGTGGCACATGGAAAAGGAGCAACTCTGGCCTAGTTCAACGTATTAAAGTTGCATGCAAGCATGGTTGAAAGTTAACCCCTGTGGAACTGTCATACTGGGTTCTGATGGAGACTGTCTTTTTATAACTGGACGCTCTAACAACAGATAAAAGCTGGCAAAGATCCTTGCCTGTAGGCAAAAGAGAGAAATTTATGACATGGACTATATAGATAAAAACTACAAATGTTCTAAAAATAGTCCCTCATATGTATAATGATGGCTGTTTTTTCTGTTTGCAAGTGTATGCTAGTGAGGGAATAGTGAAATATTATCTCTGCCTATCTAATCTTTAAGTGAATGTAACAGCTAGGTATCACTGAAATCTGGGACAAATAATGTGAATATTGTTGGTTTTTCCTCAGAGAACATATTAACAAAGGCATATTGAAATTGGGGCGCAATACTGTGTAATACTGCAATATATATTGTCTTTTTTTTCTATTTTTCCTTTTTTTTTTTTACACATAGAGTATTGATAAGGGAATATTGAAGTTGGCCAGGTAAAGATAATCAGGCAGAAACCAGATAGCAAGGTGTGCTTCACTGCTATTATCCTAGTGGAATACAAGTACGGGTGTTACAATAAAGGTTATTTGTGTATCTTAGGTTAAAACAAAACATTAAACCTATAGGTTAAGTTAGGCCGGGTGTGGAAATAGAAAAGGAGGCGGAATATATAAAAGGCTCTTTGGTGAGATAACATTGCTGTAGTGGATACTGGAATAAGATATATATGTTGTAATCCTCTTTTTTTTTTTTTCTCTCTCTCGCACTTTTTGGTTTTTTATTCACTTTTTTTATTTCTTTTCACTCACAGTAGTTCAAGGGTAGTAGATTGGAGAGTTTAGAGGGTGGCAGGGGGTCTGTTTTTTTTTTCTTTTTCTGGTTCCCCCCGCGTTGATTTTTTGTACATACACAATCAGTCACTGATATAAATTCACAATAAGACACATTTCTGGGTTTAGTATAAATCCCAGATCTTAATGGAAAAATATATAACAAACTTGAAATCCAGGTCCCCAGCTATGTCATCCAGGAGAGATAAAAAGCTGAATAAATTGACACAAGATCAATTAGGAGAGATAATCCCTTCCTCCCCGCAAGATATGGGAAAAGGTGTGGAGACACAATTAACTAATAACCAGTTAGTGGATCTAATATTGCCCCAGTTTGAAGGCATAAAAAAGGAGATTATGGGACTTACTGTTGAAGTTAGGCAATTTTCTAGTAGGCTAACAGAAGTTGAAACCCGAGTATCAGATCTAGAGGACTTGTATACTAACCAGGAAGATAGTAATCAGAAATTCTCGAATACTATTAAGATATTGCAGTCAAAGATAGAGGACTTAGAAGATAGGTCGAGGCGGAACAATGTAAGGGTAGTGGGAGTTCCTGAAACTTCAGAATATGCAGACCTTATACAATTTACATCAACTACTCTCCCAAAACTGATAAACTTGCCAGTGCAGGGAAGAAACATAGAAGTAGAAAGAGCTCATCGTGTGGGTCTTCATAGAACAGAGGCAGATAATAGAAATCGCCCAAGAATGATCATGATACGCTACTTGAATTTTCAAGATAAGGTTTCAATATTAAGGCAGTATAGGAAGACAAATCCACCAGTTATTGAAGATAGAAAGATTCTTTTGTTCCAGGATTTTTCGGCAGACACGTCTGCAAAAAGGAAAGAAATGTCCCCTTATTGTTCTGGATGTATAAAAAACGGAATGAAAGCTATCTTAAAGTATCCTGCTAAACTAGTAATAGAATCAGACGAGGGACAGGTAGTTCTAAATACACCAAGTGAAGCGAAGGCTTTTTGTCTCAAAAAAAATGTACAATTTTGAAGTATTTCCTTTGAGCACAATGTTAAGTGGTACATGAACAAAATGGCTATGGAAATCGATGGATTTGTGTGGAACAATGGCAAGGTTGAGGATTGTGGTATGAGTGTGGATTGTGGTGTGAGTGTGGATTTTTTTCCTTTTTTTTCTCTTGCTTGGGTTTTTTTTTTTTTTTTTCCCCCTCTGTGTGAGATTAGCATTTGATGTGAAAATGTTAGCAGATTGGATTAAAGGAGCATGAATTTAAGTTTTGTATCATGGAATATAGGTGGAGTCACGTCCCCAATAAAACGCAAAAACATCCTAAAAACCCTAAAAAAACTCAACCCTGATATAGTCCTCCTACAGGAATTGCACCTAAAGGCAACAGAGATTCCAAAGTTAAGGGCAAAATGGGTGGCTGAAATTTTAGCCACTCCCTGTGTATCAAGAAAGCGAGGGGTAGCCATTCTGATTAATAAAAACTTAACATATAATATAATTAGCGTCGAGGCCGATCTAGCAGGTCGTTATTTAATCATGCAAATAAAAATCGATGCCAAAGTCTGGACAATATGCAATGTATATGGGCCAAATGAATTTGATAAAGGGTTTTGGATTAACATCCAAACTAAATTAATTCCTTATTTAGGGCAAAACTTGATCTTAGCAGGGGACTTCAACATGACCCTATATCCAGAACTAGACAGGTTATTGATAAAGAAAAATAGAGGGAAACACATAAGAGAGGCGTGCTTCTTCAGAGAGTTGTGTAAAACATTAAAGTTAAAAGATATATGGAGAGTGCAACATCCGGATATAAAAGAATATTCTTGTGAGTCTAAATCACATAAGAATTTCTCCAGGATAGATTTGTTTCTTATTGATGAAAATATATCAAAACTAGACTTAGAATCTGAAATATCTGAATTCACTATATCAGATCACGCCATTATATCGTTAAAATTAAAGTGTAATCTGCAAGAGGTTTCAAATAGGAATTCCTTTAGATTTCAAGGTTATATGATGAATAATTTGGGTTTCTGTAACTGGTTAACGCAAAGATGGCGAGAATATTCTATCTTAAATGATACATATAGGAACAAGACAGAAATTTTTTGGGAAGCTGGTAAAGCTGTTTTGAGAGGTGAAATTAAACAATACATGATTAGAATGAGGAAAAAGATGGCTAACAGGGAACTGCAACTAGCAAACCAGTTAAAGAATGCATACCGAAAATATATTCTTAAGCCAGATAGCTTATTATGGAATAAATACAGAACGGCTCGAGAAGAACGAGATCATTTTATGAATAAAAAATGGGCAATGGAAGATATCAAAAATAGGCATTACTGGCAGGGTCCGGAGGGAATATCAGCTAAAAATCTGACTAAAATCATAAATTTCAGGAAAAATAAGAACATGATTATGTCAATAAGGCAGGATCATAACGTTTATACCAAATCCCATGATATTTGAGATGCCTTTTTTAAATATTATCAGAACATTTATGCCCCTGGGGACCTAGATGTTAAAGCAAAAGAGTCGTTCTGGGATAAGGTTAATCTACCAAAAATTGATAGTGAGAAAATGGCACAACTAAACCTACCAATCCACATTGAGGAAGTTAAGGGGGCCATTGATAAAATAAAGATCGGGAAAGCACCAGGTCCAGATGGCCTCTCGGCAGAGTGGTACAGAATATTGAAAACAGATATAGCTGATATCTTAACAGAACTTTTCAATTTATATTTTGTTCAGAATAGAATGAAATCTCTCTATTTCACCGATTCAGCTATCACATTGATTCACAAAAAGGGTAAACCATTAGACGATATGGGTTCTTATAGACCCATATCGCTACTCAATAATGACTACAAGTTATTAATGAATATCATTGCTGAGAGGCTAAAAAAAGTGATTGGAGACATAATCCATCCCGATCAGACGGGTTTTATGCCAGGCAGGAACGTAGCGAGAAATATACGCAGGGTACTATTAACAATAGAGAATTACCATAATAAATTCCATAATACAAGAAAATACAGTGAAGTAGATCATGCCTTAATTACAATAGACGCGGAAAAGGCGTTTGATTCGATAATATGGGATCATCTGACGACCTCATTATTACAGTTCGGGTTCTCAGGCAATTTAGTGAACTTGGTGAATTTAATATATAAATCGCCAAGATCTCAAGTAATTGTAAATGGGGGATATACACCATATATCACCATGCAAAAAGGTACTAGGCAGGGATGCCCATTATCCCCACTTCTTTTCAATATTGCGCTAGAGCCTCTGGCAATCCATCTCAGGGATAGACTAGAAGGTATTAAGATAGGAGATCAAAAGATAGTCACTTCACTATATGCAGATGATGTTATTCTATTTCTTAGCAACTCCAGAGTAAGTATCCCAGTAAGTCTGGAGATTATTAATCAGTTCAGTAAATTTACAGGTTATAGAGTAAATATACAAAAGTCAGAAATATTATGGATCAACAAAAATAAAAGTAGCTATAAAGATCATCCATATAGGGAAGTAGCACATTTTAGATACCTGGGAATCATCTTGGGGACAGATCCAGGCGAGTGGTATAAACTCAATTTCACTGACTATTTTGCTAAATTTCACGCTGAGTTACAGAGATGGAATATATATTTTCTTTCATTATCAGCTAAAATTATGCTTATCAAGACGATTACTTTTCCGCGTCTATTGTTTCTACTTCAAAACATACCACTATTTATTACAAGAGAAGATATTACTAAATTTAAAAAGGCATGTACTAAATTTATCTGGGGTAAGATGAAACCGCGGATCTCACTAGACAGATTAACTATACCTAAAAAATATGGAGGTATGGCTTTACCAAATTTACGCTATTATAACTGGATAGCAATGATAAAATATGGGTTAGACTGGTTATTTGAATCACAATATATTACCTACTATGAGATTGAGACAGAATTAATAAAACCTTTCAGCTTAAAATCGGCCCTACATCACACATATGCAAAATTACCTGAGAACATTAAACAATTTTCAACAATTTCGAACATTATCTTGGCCTGGCAAAAATACTGTAACCTAATGGGCGTGGACTATAGAAAATCGAGATTCTTACCGATCATTGGTACACCGGATTTTTCTCCAGGACAAAATAATATAGTCTTTAGAAAATGGCACGAAAAAGGAATCCTATATTTTGTGCAACTTTTAATAACAGGCACAAATAAAGTACAAACGTATGGTGAGATAGCAAAAAAATTTCAGCTACCCCAAAATAATTTCTATGCCTTCCTGCAAGCTAGAAGTTTTATGACAGCACTTGACCATCCAAGTGAGTCAGGTTGGGACCTACAAGAGATGGAGGCGGGACTTACCTTGTATAAAGCAGGTATTAGATCATTAAGATATTGGTATAACATCCTATTTGACAGGCTAGGCTCTAACCATATCAAGGTAATCACACAGAAGATGCAAAAATATGTTCCTAATGTGAAGGAAGAAGATGTAATGAAAAGTATCAGTTTAAGTACCTCAGTGACGACAGTAACTAGTTGGAGGGAGACGCATTGGAGAATCATTAACAATTATTACTTAACACCGGATAGATTAAATAAATGGGCTACTACAAATTTGAATACCTCTTGCTATAAGTGCAGTGCAGGGAGAGCAGACCTATTGCATTGTTTATGGTCATGTCCCAAAATTAGACAATTCTGGGCGAAGGTAAATTATTGGTTAAATAAATATATTGGGTCACAGATTGAATTTACCCCATCTATAATCTTTTTCTTGTACCAAGGTCGTTTAGAACCAGGTGAGAGTCAGTTAGTTAATACTGGTATAATGGCAGCCCGAAATCTGATAGTTAGGAACTGGATAGGAAGAAGACCCCCTGTGTTAGGGGAATTTATTAAGCTAATGTATTGCCAGATGAGAGCAGAAATTTATGACCATAATTTAAGAAAGGAGACAAAGCTTAGGAAGTATTTTAACAAATGGTTAAAGGTACTTCGGCAATGGCCGCTAGATAAACAAAGACAATTTATTTCCCCTCTTAGGAATTTAGTATCCTTCTTAAATCTGATAGCAGAGGAGAGGTTACCCTACCAGTGGGGAGAGGTTAGGGAAGGAGCCAATTAAGTAAGGTAAATGTGTTTTTTTTTTTTTTTTTTTTTTGTCGTTACGAGTGTGGTGCGGTATGAGTGGGTGTATGTTTAAAAAAATGTGTTATGAAAATAGTAGTGTGTATAAAGAACATAAGATTTTCAGGTATAAACAGGAGTATAAGAATGTTAAACAACCTATAATGTTTCCTTTGGTTTTGACATGTACTCTATTTTTCGTTTAAATTTTGAATGGGTGCGGCGTACAACAAGAAAATGTTGTCCTGACATACTTTGTTTTCTTTATAGAACTATACCATTGGCCCTGCGTGGCGCAAAACAAGTAATATATTGTTGTTTGATATTGTGACACATTCTTGCTTGTAATATACACTACTGGTGATAAATAAACAATTTAAAAAAAAAAAAGATATCATACATATTTATCTGCATACGTATTACATTAATTCCATCAATTCAAATTCTATCGTATAGTGTATTTATCTTGATATAGTATCAAGGTTTACCATCCAAAATAAATTAATAGTCCCATCTCTCCTTTCCGCTTTAAACTAACAACCAACAACGCACAAGAGAAAAGAGCAAGAAAAAAAGACAAATACATAATCAAACTCACTTTTAACCACAGGAGTAAATAATTACTCTTCTCAGAGTTTCTATATGACGTATATAATGTTCAGCTTAACTCTTATCCAGTCGGGGATACTCCCCCCACAACACAAACAAATAAGAACCAGACATAAACAAAACAAAACAAAACAGAAATATATAAGGAAAAAAAAAAAAAAAGTGGGTATTCCCTTGTAAGAAAGAGAAGAAGTGTCTATCTGCCAGAAGGTATCTATTCCTAATTATTTCAAATTCTTCAACCTGCACTACCTCTTGATTAGTTTTAACTAGTTGAATAAGTTTAGATAGCCCCTTCTCTCTCCAGCATGCAAAGATTCCCGAGAGTAGACCCTGTTTAAACCCTGGGTTTCCCTCAATAGACAAAAATTTAGTTGCAAAGGGCTTTAAACCTAAAAGTTTACATGTCCTATGCCATGCCACTATTGTGTCTTTGAAGAAGTCTATTTCTTTCATGTAATTAGCAAGAGTCCATGAGCTAGTGACGTATGGGATATACATTCCTACCAGGAGGGGCAAAGTTTCCCAAACCTCAAAATGCCTATAAATACACCCCTCACCACACCCACAATTCAGTTTTACAAACTTTGCCTCCTATGGAGGTGGTGAAGTAAGTTTGTGCTAGATTCTACGTTGATATGCGCTCCGCAGCAAGTTGGAGCCCGGTTTTCCTCTCAGCGTGCAGTGAATGTCAGAGGGATGTGAGGAGAGTATTGCCTATTTGAATGCAGTGATCTCCTTCTACGGGGTCTATTTCATAGGTTCTCTGTTATCGGTCGTAGAGATTCATCTCTTACCTCCCTTTTCAGATCGACGATATACTCTTATTTATATACCATTACCTCTGCTGATTTTCGTTTCAGTACTGGTTTGGCTTTCTACAAACGTGTAGATGAGTGTCCTGGGGTAAGTAAATCTTATTTCTCTTGTTAAGTGTATCCAGTCCACGGATCATCCATTACTTATGGAATATATTCTCCTTCCCAACAGGAAGCTGCAAGAGTCCACCCACAGCAAAGCTGCTATATAGCTCCTCCGCTAACTGCCATATTCAGTCATTCTCTTGCAAGCCTCAACATAGATAGGAGGTCGTGAGAGTCTGTGGTGCTTTCTACTTAGTTTATTCTTCAATCAAAAGTTTGTTATTTTTAAATGGCACCGGAGTGTGCTGTTTATCTCAGGCAGTATTTGGAAGAAGAATCTGCCTGCGTTTTTCTATGATCTTGGCAGACGTAACTAAGATCCATTTGCTGTTCTCACACATTCTGAGGAGTGAGGTACTTCAGAGGGGGAATGGCGTGCAGGTTTTCCTGCAGATAAGGTATGTGCAGTAAAATATTTTTCTAGGAATGGAATTGACTAAGAAAATACTGCTGATACCGAAGTAATGTAAGTAAAGCCTTAAATGCAGCGATAGCGACTGGTATCAGGCTTATTAATAGAGATACATACTCTTGTAAAAATGTGTTTTAAAACGTTTGCTGGCATGTTTAATAGTTTTTTAACATATGTTTGGTGATAAAACTTATTGGGGCCTAAGTTTTTTCCACATGGCTGGCTTAAATTTTGCATAGAAACAGTTAACTGAAGCTTCCCACTGTTGGCTGTGGCAGTTTGTTATGTCATTTTTTTTTTTATCTGTTTTTTGCATTAAGGGGTTAATCATCCATTTGCAAGTGGGTGCAATGCTCTGTTACCTTATTACATGTACTGTAAAAATTTCGTTTGTTTTACTGCCTTTTTTTTCACTGTTTTTCAAATTTTGACAAAATTTGTTTCTCTTAAAGGCACAGTAACGTTTTATATATTTGCTTGTTAACTTGATTTAAAGTGTTTTCCAAGCTTACTAGTCTCATTATTAGTCTGTTCTAACATGTCTGACATAGAGGAAGCTCTGTGTTCATTATGTTTTAAAGCCATGGTGGAACCCCATCTTAGAATGTGTACCAGATGTACTGATTTCATGTTAAACAATAAAGATCATTTTTTGTCTTTAAAAACATTATCACCAGAGGATTCTGTCGTGGGGGTAGTTATGCCGACTAACTCTCCCCACGTGTCAGACCTTTTGACTCCCGCTTTAGGGACTCACGCTCAAATGGCGCCAAGTACATCAAGGGCACCCATAGCGTTTCTTTTACCAGGGGATTCTGTCGAGGGGAAAGTTATGCCGACTAACTCTCCCCACGTGTCAGACCCTTCGACTCCCGCTTCAGGGACTCACGCTCAAATGGCGCCAAGTACATCAAGGGCGCCCATAGCGTTTATTTTACAAGACATTGCAAAGGTGGTGAATAATATTCTGGCAGCAGTATTAGTCAGACTACCTGAAATTAAAGGAAAGCAGTTAGCTCTGGGGGTAGATACAGAGCATACAGACGCTTTAAGAACCATGTATGATACTACCTCACAATATGCTTAGTCTGTGGGTGATTTTTTTTTTTTGACTCAGGGAAGATGATTTAACCTGATTCTGATATTTCTACATTTAAAATTTATGCTTGAGAACCTCCACTTGTTGCTCAGGGAGGCTTTGGCTGCTCTTAATGAATGTGTACAATCGCAGGGCCAGAGAAATTGTGTAGACTGGATAAATAATATGCAGTGCCGGTGTGTACTGATGTTTTTCCAATACCTAAAGAGGTTTACTAAAATTTTTTTTTAATAAGGAATGGGATAGACCAGGTGTGCCGTTCTCTTCCCCTCCTATTTTTTAGAAGAATGTTTTCTAATAGTTACCACCACACGGGACTTCTGGCAGACAGTTCCTAAGGTGGAGAGAAGAGTTTCTACTCTAGCTAAGCGTACCACTACCTCTGACGAGGACAGTTGTGCTTTTTAGATCCAATGGATAAAAAATGTTTATTCAACAGGGTTTTATCCTGCAGCCCCTTGCATACATTGCTTCTGTCACTGCTGCTGCGGCGTTCTGGGTTGAGTCTCTTGATGAGGCTTTACAGTTAAGCGACTCCATTGGATGAATATATTTGACAAGCTTATGCTAGCCAATTCCTTTGTTTTCTGATGCCTTGTTCATTTGACTAGACTAACGGCTAAGAATTCTGTTTTTTACTATTCTGGCGCGCAGAGCGCTATGGCTTATATCATGGTCAGCTGTCGTGACTTTAATAAATAAGCTACTTAACTTCCCTTCAAGGGGCAGACCCTATTCGGGCCTGGTTTGAAGGAGATTATTGCTTATATCACTGGAGGAAAAGGTCATGCCCTTCCTCAGGATAGGTCTAAATCAAGGGCAAAAAAAAAAAAAAGTCTAATTTTCGTACCTTTTAAAAACTTCAGGGCAGGTGTGGCATCCTCTTCCCCTAAGGCAAAACAAGAGGGAATTTTTGCTCAGTCCAAGGCGGTCTGGAGACAATCGGACCTGGAACAAAGATAAGCAGGCCAAGGAGCCTGCTGCTGCCTCTAAGGCAGCATGAAGGAACGGACCCCTATCCGGTAACGGATCCTATAGGGGGCAGACTTTCATTCTTTGCCCAGGCATGGGCAAGAGATGCCCAGGATCCCTAGGCATTGGAATTTATATCCCAGAGATATCTTCTGGATTTCAAAGATTCCCCCCCAAAAAAAGGGGAGATTTCGCCTTTCACAATTATCTGCAAACCAGATAAAGAAGGAGGCATTCTTACATTGTGTACGAGATCCATCCAGTTCCAAGAGAGGAACAGGGACAGAGTTTTTACTCAAATCTGTTTGTGGTTCCCAAGGAGAGGGAACCTTCAGACCTATTTTGGATCTAAAGATCTTAAACAAATTCCTCAGAATTCCGTCATTTAAGATGGAAACTATTCGTACCATCTTAACTATGATCCAGGAGAGTCAATAGAGGACTACAATGGATTTGTAGGATGCTTATCCTCACATTGTGATGCATAAAGATCACCATCGTTTTTCAGGTTTGCCTTTCTAGACAGGCATTACCAGTTTGTAGCTCTTTCCTTTGGGATATCTACAGCCCCAAGAATCTTTATGGAGGTTCTGGGGTCGCTTTGGCGGTCCTTAGACCGCGGGGCATAGAAGTGGCCCCTTAAATGAGGACGACATCCTGATACAGGCGTCAAACATCCAAATTGCCCAGTCTCATACGGACGTAGTACTGGCATTTCTGAGATCACATGGGTGGAAAGTGAACAAGGAAAGAGTTCTCTATCCCCAATCTCAAGGGTTTCCCTCCTAGGGACTCTGATAGATTCTGTAGAAATGAAAATTTACCTGACGGAGTCCAGGTTGTCAAAGTTTCTAAATTTCTGCCGTGTTTTTTTCATCCCATCCGCGCCCTTCGGTGGCTCAGTACATGAATGAAATCGGCTTAATGGTAGCGGCAAGGGACATAGTACCGTTTGCACGTCTACATTTCAGACCGCTGCAACTATGCATGCTCAGTCAGAGGAACGGGGATTACACAGATTTGTCCCCCTGTTAAACCTGGACCAAGAGACCAGAGATTCTCTTCTCTGGTGACTATGTCGGGTCCATCTGTCCAAGGGTATGACCTTCCGCAGGTCAGATGGGACAATTGTTACAATAGATGCCAGCCTTTTA
This sequence comes from Bombina bombina, assembly GCF_027579735.1. NCBI lineage: Eukaryota > Metazoa > Chordata > Amphibia > Anura > Bombinatoridae > Bombina > Bombina bombina. Next base: position 334,210,614 of record NC_069506.1, on the reverse strand, counting down.
GGTTGGGATGCAGTCTGGAACTCACATTTGGTCAGGCTTTGGTTAGATCCAAGCCTGTGTTTAAAACTGTTGCTCCGCCATGGAGCTTAAACCTGATTCTTAAGGTTCTTCAAGAAGTTCCGTTTGAACCTTTTTTGTTCCATAGATATCAATCTTTATCTTGGAAAGTTCCTTTTGGGTAGCTAATTCCTCGACTCGTAGAGTCTCCAAGTTATCTGTGTTACAATGTGATTCTCCTTATCTGGTCCTTCGTACGGATAAGGTAGTCCTGCGTACCAACCTGGGTTTTTTCCTAAGGTGGTATCTAACAAGTACATCACTCAAGAGATAGTTGTTCCATGCTTGTATCCTAATCCTTCCTCAAAGAAGGAACGTCTATTACACAATATTGGACGTGGTTTGTGCTTTAAAGTTTTACTTACAAGCTACTACAGTTTTCATCAAACGTTCACCTTGTTTGTTGTCTATTCTGGACAGAGGAGAGGTCAAAAGACTTCAGCAGCCTCTCTGTCTTTTTGATTAAAAAGCATAATTCATTTAGCTTATGAGACTGCTGGACAGCAGCCTCCTGAAGGGATTACAGCTCATTCTACTAGAGCTGTGGTTTTCACTTGGGCCTTTTTTAAATGTGGCTTCTGTTGAACAGATTTACAAGACGGAGTCTTGGTCTGCGCTTCATACTTTTCAAATTTAACAAATTTGATACCTTGCTTCTTCGGAGGCTATTTTTGGGAGAAAGGGTTTTTTACAGGCAGTGGTAACTTCCGTTTAAGTACCTGCCTTGTCCCTCCCATCATCCGTGTACTTTAGCTTTGGTATTGGTATTCCATAAGTAATGGATGGTCCGTGGACTGGATACACTTAACAAGAGAAAACATAATTTATGCTTACCTGATAAATTTATTTCTCTTGTAGTGTATCCAGTCCACGGCCCGCCCTGTCACTTTAAGGCAGGTAATTTTTTCATTTGAACTACAGTCACCACTGCACCCTATGGTTTTTCCTTTCTCTGCATGTTTTCGGTCGAATGACTGAATATGGCAGTTAGGGGAGGAGCTATATAGCAGCTTTGCTGTGGGTGGACTCTTGCAGCTTCCTGTTGGGAAGGAGAATATATTTCATAAGTAATGGATGATCCGTGGACTGGATACACTACAAGAGAAATAATTTATCAGGTAAGCATAAATTATGTTTTTCTGTGACACTCTAAGCTATGGTTGGGCACTTTATTTATAAAGTTCTAAATATATGTATTCAAACATTTATTTGCCTTGACTCAGAATGTTCAACATTCCTTATTTTCAGACAGTCAGTTTCATATTTGGGATAATGCGTTTGAATCAATCATTTTTTCTTACCTTAAAAATTTGACTTTTTTTCCCTGTGGGCTGTTAGGCTCGCGGGGGCTGAAAATGCTTCATTTTATTGCGTCATTCTTGGCGCAGACTTTTTTGGCACAAAAAATCTTTTCTGTTTCCGGCGTCATACGTGTCGCCGGAAGTTGCGTCATTTTTTGACGTCCTTTTGCGCCAAAAATGTCGGCGTTCCGGATGTGGCATCATTTTTGGCGCCAAAAAGCATTTAGGCGCCAAACAATGTGGGCGTATTATTTGGCGCCAAAAAATATGGGCGTCACTTTTGTCTCCACATTATTTCAGTCTGATTTTTTCTTTGCTTCTGGTTACTAGAAGCTTGTTTATTGGCATTTTTTCCCATTCCTGAAACTGTCATTTAAGGAATTTGATCAATTTTGCTTTATATGTTGTTTTTTCTCTTACATATTGCAAGATGTCTCACGTTGCATCTGAGTCAGAAGATACTTCAGGAAAATCGCTGTCTAGTGCTGGAACTACCAAAGCTAAGTGTATCTGCTGTAAACTTTTGGTAGCTATTCCTCCGGCTGTTGTTTGTATTAATTGTCATGACAAACTTGTTAAAGCAGATAATATTTCCTTTAGTAATGTACCATTGCCTGTTGCAGTTCCCTCAACATCTAAGGTGCAGAATGTTCCTGATAACATAAGAGATTTTGTTTCTGAATCCATCAAGAAGGCTATGTCTGTTATTTCTCCTTCTAGGAAACATAAAAAATCTTTTAAAAAACTTCTCTCTCTACAGATGAATTTTTAAATGAACATCATCATTCTGATTCTGATGACTCTTCTGGTTCAGAGGATTCTGTCTCAGAGATTGATGCTGATAAATCTTCATATTTATTTAAAATGGAATTTATTCGTTCTTTACTTAAAGAAGTACTAATTGCTTTAGAAATAGAGGATTCTGGTCCTCTTGATACTAATTCTAAACGTTTAGATAAGGTGTTTAAATCTCCTGTGGATTATTTTCAGCAGGAATTGGCTGTCTTTATTTTTATCCCTCCCTCTCTAGTGACTCTTGCGTGGAAAGATCCACATCTTGGGTAATCATTATCCCATACGTCACTAGCTCATGGACTCTTGCTAATTACATGAAAGAAAACATAATTTATGTAAGAACTTACCTGATAAATTCATTTCTTTCATATTAGCAAGAGTCCATGAGGCCCACCCTTTTTTTGGGGTGGTTATGATTTTTGTATAAAGCACAATTATTCCAATTCCTTATTTTATATGCTTTCGCAATTTTTATCACCCCACTTCTTGGCTATTCGTTAAACTGAATTGTGGGTGTGGTGAGGGGTGTATTTATAGGCATTTTGAGGTTTGGGAAACTTTGCCCCTCCTGGTAGGAATGTATATCCCATACGTCACTAGCTCATGGACTCTTGCTAATATGAAAGAAATGAATTTATCAGGTAAGTTCTTACATAAATTATGTTTTTTTTAACATACTCTGGAAGATTTTTAATTTCTAAGTGAAGAACATTTTTTAAGCATAGAGGTTTTATTAAGCCGTTTTCTATATCTAGAAGGGAGAAGTGATTACTCTCCAAAAGCCAGTCTAGGGCAATCTTCGTAACCGCCACTAAATTATATGTTTCTATATTAGGGAGTCCCAGGCCTAGAAATTCTTTTTTAAGTACTAGTTTTTGATAACTAATCCTGGGCTTTTTACCCATCCATATATACTCTTTGATCGAGGAATTGATTATCTTAATCTCCTGTTTTTTTATTAAAAAAGGTATATTCTGAAAAAGATATAGTAACCTTGGAAGTGCAATCATCTTCAGCAGATTTATTTTGCCAGAAATAGAGAGTGGGAGAGATGCCCATCTTTTAAGGGTTTCAGAAAATTGCCTTGCTCCGTTACTAATATTTAAAGAGTACCATTCCATAGGGTTATTAGAGATCTTAATCCCCAGATATGTAATATGTTTACTCACTTCCCTAAAGATCTTGTCTTCTAACCTCTGGTTTTTTTGAAGCCATAGAACTTCAGATTTGTTTCTATTAATAGTATAACCTGAGAAGGATCCATAGTTATCTATGATTCGACAAATTAGATTAAAACTTTCGTAAGACTTTCTAGAAAATACCAGAAGATCATCAGCATATACAGCTAATTGGACATTCTTACCTCCTACCTCTATCCCTTGTATATTGTTCCTCAAGGCAATCAGTAGGCTTATGAACCTTCTAAGAATCTCAAATACCGCCGGTAAAGAAGGATTATAGTACAAGGCCATAATGACTGTGATGAGATGAACTGGAAACCCGAAGGCTCTCAGGACCTCCTCCATATACTCCCACCATACCCTGTCAAACGTTTTTTCTTTGTCTAGTGACAGGGCAACTAATGGGAGCTCCAGGGAAGCAGATTCAGTAAGTATGTCTAGTAATCTGCGTGTGTTTTCCGAGCCTTGCCGGCCTCGGACCAAGCCTACCTGGTCCAAATAGACCAAAGAGGGGGGAGGACCCTGCTCATCCTATAGGCCAATATCTTTGAGTACATCTTAATTTCTACATTTATCAAAGATATGGGCCGATAGCTTTCGCAACGGCTTGGGTCCTTACCCGGCTTGGGGATAGTCGCTATCTCTGCCTCTAGGTATTCCTTTGGAAAGTACCATGTCTGGAAAGCCAAATTAAAAACGGAGAGCAGGGTGGGGCTAATCTCTGTTGAGAGTTTCTTGTAAAAGATGGAGGGGAAGCCATCAGGCCCCGGGGCTTTATGTAATTTCAGCTTCTTGATCGCCTGAGTCACCTCTGCAATATTTTTTGGGGTAGACAATAGTTCCTCTGCCTCAGTAGGGACTTTTGGTAAATTAAGGTCCTGAAGAGTCCTTATTATTTCTTCCCTAGGGAGGATCTGCTGCTGTTCTGAGGACGATATTTGATAAAGTCTGCTATAGTAGTCCACAAAGGCCTCTCCAATATCCTTGGGAGAATAGCATCTTCCCTCCCCCTTCTGAATGTAGGCTATTCTACTCATTAGCGTTTTTTGGCGTAACCTATTTGCTAACAGGCGGTCTGGCCTGTTGCCACTATAATAATACTTCATTTTTAAATACTTATTTATTTATCTGGAGTTGTTCAATTTCCAGGTCTCGGATTTGAGCCCTTAGAGACTGCCACTCCTCAGTATCTGAGAAAGAGGCACTGGTTCCAGCCCGCTCCCTAACCATAACCAGCTTTCTATACAGCTGCGCCAGAGTCTCACCTCTTCTTTTTCTGTTCTGGGACTCCTTTTTTTTAATAAGGATTCCTCTCATATAGGCTTTCATAGCCGACCATACTGTATGGAGTTTCCCCGTTTACATTAATCTTTAGGAATTCAAGAACTTCCCTGGACCACTCGGGCAAAAGGACATCCTGAAACAAATTATCAGGCATACGCCATCTCCTGGGCCCCTCTTGGGCAACCATTGGGTCAAAATTGACCACCACCGCATCATGGTCTGACCACATGCATGGCACTATAGTAGAACCTTGAACCATCTGCATCGCCCAAGGGTCGCAGAGGACATAATCCAGCCTGGAGAAGGAAGAGTGCGGGGCTGAGTAAAAAGTGTGATTGCAAGCGTCCGGGTGTAGAGCCCCCAAATGTCGTGCAAATCATATTGGGCTGTCAGTTTTCTAAATCTTTGAGACATGAAATCCCTATTTTTATCTCCTGTCTGCGATGTGTTCCCCCTCCTATCTCTCTTAGGGTCCCAGATCATGTTAAAATCACCAGCTAGGAGGACATGGCCCTGTTTTACTTTAACTACAGTCAGGAGCAGCTTCCTAAGGAAAGTATCCTGGTTAGTGTTGGGCAGATAAGCGGCCACTAGATACACTACGCAATTCAGGAAACATACGCATATCACATAGCGGCCTGCCGAGTCAGTCAGAATATATAGGTTCGTATGCTATTTGGTTCCCTATCAGTATCGTCACCCCCTTGCCTTCTTATGAAAGGTGGATGAAATTGTGATTGGGTATCTTGGTGTTTTAAATCTAGAGGCTCCATCTTCAGTCCAATGAGTCTCTTGGAGGAAAGCTAAGTCTATATGTTGTGTCTGGAGGAATTTTAGTAGTAAACTTCTTTTGGTCGGGGAATTGAGGCCCTTGGTGTTTAGAGTGCAGAGTTTCATGGTCGGGAACGTGGGATAGAGTGTAAGAAGAAAGAAGAGAAAAAAAAACCCTAAGTAGGGGTACAGTTATGGGGAATCAAAAGGCCCTGTCGCCTCGGCATGGCAGAGACTTCCTATCTCTGCTGGAAGTATGCGGAGGGCTCTGAGGTCCCCTAGCCACAAGTTGTATAGTGGGGGGGCGGAGCCAACAGTAGTCCCAGCCCCCCCCCAGACAAAAAGAGCTCAAAAGAGCTTAAATACTTAGATAACATCATTAAAAATATATACATTAAGATATAACCATAAACCCAACATGGCATCAACATACCCACTTAAATACATCAGATGTTCAAGCCTAATCTTAGATGGTACATAATATATGGGATGTGGGCACAGTCAAGGTGACCCAGGTCATTCTTGACATATCCACGACCATACAGGGCTATTAAGGCATAAGGGCAGCAATCATATAATATTACTTGGCCCAACATTTCTTTGTATCTCCAGCCGCCCCCGACCTGACCCTCCTTTTTTCAGATGCTACAGCACTAAAATTGTCGCAAGGAGGTAAATGTCGTATTGTCATCAGATCATGAGCGAGTGCAAACACAAACCTTCCCCAGCAATCCTTGAGGGGAGAATAAAGTGAGAGAGCCAGGCCCAGTTCTATTCAAAACCTGCATGAGAACATTTTAACTTCTTTTGTAAACCCAAGTCTTAACTATGTCCACGTCTGGCAATGCATCCCCAGTCTCACAGTTAGTGGGGTTTGGTACCTCTGGTTCAGCCAAGAAGGCTGCTTCTCTTCTAGTCATACTTGATTACCGGACGTGGACATATATCTCCCCCCCCCCACCCGCAACAGGAAACTGAGCAATCAAGATATGTGCACATATGGGACATTAGGCATTTTACAAGGGGGCACTTTAACCCTTATATAAGCGAGGACCTTGGTTTCATTCTTATTCAAAACATGCATGGGAACATTTTAACTTCTTTAGTAAACCCAAGTCCTAATTATGTCCCCGTCTGGCAGCGCACCCCGTCTCACAGTTAGTGGGGTTTGGTACCTCTAGAACAGCTAAGGAGGCTGCTTATCTTCTAGTAATACTTGATTACCAGCCGGGGACATAAGTCCCCCCCCCCCTCCACCTGCAACAGGAAAATGAACAGTCAAGTTATGTGCACATGTGGAGCATTAAAAGGACAGTTCCCCCTTTAAATTATTCCCAATGATCCTTTTAACCTGCTAGAGTGTATTAAATTGGTTACAAGTGGCTCCTTTACTCCTATTTCAGCATTTGAAATAGCTGATTTAGCCTGTGGTATCGCCACCTACACTGAACAAATTAATACTGGAGTATAGACTATTGAATAGCCTAAGTATACACAGCCAACAGAAGAGATTACACTCTCAGTGGGATGCAGGATAGTTAAGTAATAAAATGAAAATTTTCCATTGTTCTCTCTATGTATTGAGCTTTGGTGTTCCATCCAAATAAAAGATAAGGAAGCAAGTCTGTTTACACAAACTTAGAACATAATGAGATCTGATATCACCTTTAAGTTCAACCCATTGTAATAGGCTATGGTTTCAAAGCACAAAATCAGCTACTTCATATACACAATTAAGCATGAAAATGGAATTTCTCAAATATTTTATACTCTGCAGTTGGTATAACAAGTCATTGAAAATACATTAATGGAAAAACAATTTTACAGTGTACTGTCCCTTTAAGCATATTACAGGGGGAAATTGTAACCCCTTTTTAAGCGTGGACCCTGGTTTCTGTTGTCCCCGTATGGCAATCTATCTCTTCTTTCATAATTGGCCTGTAATTTTACTTCAACTAAAAAGGCAGTTTTTTCTTTAATTGCACCCCAATGCCAGGTGGGTACCCAGACTCCTCCCCCCATGTATAGTGCAAATTTAAACATTCTGGATAAGTGTATAAATACCACATTAACCATTTTAACTTCCTGGGAGAGCCATGGGATGTCTAGCCCTCTAGTTGCCCCATCCCTAGTCACCTCATGATGAACCTATTGGTATACTCCTTCTGGTGGCCGTGGGTCAGGCATTTAACTGTGGACCCCTTGGGTTCCATTCTGGGGCATTTACCCTTAAATCAGGGTTTCCCCTAGGTGGCAGGGCAGGGACATTGGGATTGTCAAGGGGCCTCCTTGGGGAGGCCGGGGGGACCTGGTCTTGTTGTTCCAGATGCTACGTATTCAAAAGTTATTGACCCTGTCGGGGTGTCAGAATGGTGTGTTGTGCTCCATCTTTCATGACTATCAGTTTATTCCGGAACCCCCATCTGTACCTGATCTGATTGTCTCTCAGGGTTCTGGTAACATCTGAGAAGCTCATTCTCTGCGTCAGGGTCTATGAAAATAGGTCCGGGAAAAGGGAAACCTCCCTAAACTGCCCATTAAGTTGTGGGGAGCGCAGCATAGCCCTCATCAATTTATCCTTGTAGGAATAGTAGTGTAAGCGTGCTATGGTATCTCTGGGTTTACCAGGAGGGAGGTTCCTAGATCTCGCTGTTCTATGTATCCGGTCAATTCTACCAGTATTGCCAGAGGCTGGGCACAGGATTGACTGGAACAAGGGACTCGGGGATCCCCCTCAGCCTTACGTTATTTCCCCTAGATCTGTCTTCCAGGTCTGCCACTTTTGCTTCCAAGGATGATACTTGATCTGTCAGGCTTTGTGTTTATCCAACCCAGTTAGCATGATCCACCATGAGATCCTCTTGTTTCCTTTCTATTATATCAGTACGCTCGTTAATGGAGGAGATATCTCGTCTTAGGTGCTCAAAAGATCTCTCAAGCTTATCAAATCGTCTTGTAAGGGTCTGATTTTTATTCTCGAACATGTGCTGAATGGAATCAAGCGGTAAAGCAGGGGCGTCCCCCTTCTGCCGGGGGTACTTGAGCTGGAAAGCCTACTGTCCAAGGGGTCATCAGGCAAGTCTGAGGTGAGGTATTGTTCATCTTCAGATCTGGCGTGATCTCTGTTCCCGCGAGGATGGAAATGGTCCATCACAGTCTTCCTAGGCCCAAAGTTACCCTTCTGTTTTTTCTTAGCTTGTTGCGACATGTCGGGTTATCAATACCTCTGTTTTTATACCAAGTATAATGGTCAATACTTCGATGTTATCTTCTTAAAATGGCAAGGGGGGGGGGCGTGCAGGGCCCTTTAAACTGGCGTTTTGTTAGGAGATAAACCTAGGGTATGCAAAGCTGTAGCTGTCCCAAGGAAGATCTCTTCTAGGGGGATGCCTCACATCCCTGTTGTAGACTGGCGTACAGTAAAGTGTACCCTCAGACTTCCTGACCCACACCTGAGAGACCTATTACTGTGTGGCCCTCTCCTGGGGAGGGTGTCACCATAGGACGATGTGGGAAAAGGAATGAGGATATGACCCGCTAACAGTGATTCAGCGGGAAAGGGAGGAGAGGGCACAGTATACACCTAAAGAAATGTAACGTTAGCAGTGTAAGGTGATAGCCCCTCAGGTACACATATTACAATAAACAATCAGGCAGTGAGAGAATGAGATTACAATTCTACACAAAAATGACACTACACTTTAAGAAAGTGAAAAAGACACCTCAGCTGTCGCAGCAGCTATTGCCCTATGTATACGTATCATGCAGAAGTAATAGAGTCTCTGGCAGTTTAGGTGAAAATTGATAGTGGAGCTTGTTCAAAGGAAGTCACTCCTGTGGACTCCTAAAATAAATCCAAAGAGTCCCCAGATAGAGTTGTGTATTATGGGGTGCCTCAGCTACCCAAGCCCTGCAGATGGAAAAAAGTCTGTACTCCTTACAAGGGTTCAGGCCACCCAGAGGAGGGGTAACTATTTATCTCAGCTAGATGTTGTGACAAAGTGGGCAGGTGGCAATAGGGGGGGGATAGTATAGAAAGAAAAGGACCTCCTCACAATATGTCAGGCCACGTGGCAGGCTTTACCTCACCTCAAATGGTTATGCTTTTTAACGTTTATTCCCCGCAGGCTTATTCACGGTTCTTGCCTGCACTGCTCTGGCTGCTACTACGTTGAACCCTCAGGGCAAAGTGTCTGTCCCACAAAGTTTGGTAACAAAGTCTTTATATATAGTGTTATATATTCTGCTTTGTTCTGACCAGTAGGTGTTAGGTGACTAAGTAGCAGTGTTGTGTCCCCTTATCAGCGCTATCTCTCACTGCGCTCTGTTATTCAGCCTCTGTCTAGTGGAGCTGCGTGGTGCAGGGAACAAGAAAAAAAATGGAGATTTGCGCCAAAAGAGTACTGCAGCTTAACCTAACCTCCCTCACACAGCTGGGCTCATTAGGGTAATCTGAACAGTGCAGGTCAAAGGCAAATCAGTCAAATAGAGCTCCGCATCCACTGGTTGTAATGTACTCACTGTTCGCTAGTCAGTTCAATTGCCGTTGTTCTCCTCCTGTTCTGGGTTCGTCCCGTTACGAAGATCTCGTACTCAAGACCTAGCAGGACCAGATGAATGCTGCCTGTCAACTCCGTAGCGGAGCCCCGACCCTCCGGAGTTGTAAATGAGATGACAAGCTAGCTGTGCAGTAACACTCCGTTGCACAGCTCAGGCTAAACTCCAGGTCAGACCCAACAAGGTACAGCTTCTTAGTTAGGGCAGTAATTCACTCTCCAAGTTAGTAGTCCCTGATATGTTACTGTCCAGGGTATATATTAAAGTGAATTGGTGAGGTTATAGACTGCTTCAACTTTACAAAAAAAGAGATATAGATTGCTGATGGCTCAGGAGCTCTTGAAAAACACGTCTGATGTATTCAGAAGTTGGCTCCTTCCCCCTATCTATCTTTTTAAACAATAACAATTCTGGTGTAGACTGTCCCTTTAATGTAAAATTGTGCGATTGTAGCGGCAAGGTAATTACAATGTTAAAAAGCGTTTTCTTTTAAACCATGTAAAAACAAGCCATTGTAAAACAAAAAAACTTGTCTACTGTCTTCAGCAGGATATTGATATACGCCCTTTTGGCGTTATTGAAAACAGTTACAGTAAACAAGGTGTTAATCCGTTAAAAAAAAATTCACACTCATCTAATAAGTTAATTTATTGCACAATTGCAGAAAAATCTAGTTATAAGGTGTTTGCTGTCTCTTTAATTGCTGGTTATCATACATGCATTAGTTTAAAGAGCTGCATTTTTATATATTTAGTCTGGTCATTTAAAGACAAATGCCAGTTACCTTCTTATCTAGTAACAATTATAAAACGTGTTGCCTGATGTCAAATTATTAAAAGGACTGAATAGTAATATATGTAAATATTTCCAAAATGGTCTCTAATTTAATACTGTTATTTTAACTAATATTTAGTAAAACATCTTGCAGTTAATATTAATTTGTTTTGAGATAATGATTATGCACTTTTATTGATTTCAAATATCGTTTCTATTGTACTTTATGTAGGCTAAGAGATAAATACAGCTGAAAAATCATTTATTGCAAGCAGATAGACAATAGACCCGAGAGAACCAACCTTTGCTAGTTCATTTTTGCCAGAAAACAAAGTGAGGCAAAATAGATAGGCATACAGACAGACAGATATAAGCAGAGAGACAGACAGATATAAGCAGAGAGACAGACAGATATAAGCAGAGAGACAGACAGATATAAGCAGAGAGACAGACAGACATAAGCAGAGAGACAGACAGACATAAGCAGAGAGACAGACAGACATAAGCAGAGAGACAGACAGACATAAGCAGAGAGACAGACAGACATAAGCAGAGAGACAGACAGACATAAGCAGAGAGACAGACAGATATAAGCAGAGAGACAGACATAAGCAGAGAGACAGACAGACATAAGCAGAGAGACAGACAGACATAAGCAGAGAGACAGACAGACATAAGCAGAGAGACAGACAGACATAAGCAGACAGTCAGACATAAGCAGACGGACAGTCAGACATAAGCAGACGGACAGTCAGACATAAGCAGACGGACAGTCAGATATAAGCAGACGGACAGACGGATATAAGCAGACGGACAGACGGATATAAGCAGACGGACAGACGGATATAAGCAGACGGACAGACGGATATAAGCAGACGGACAGACGGATATAAGCAGACGGACAGACGGATATAAGCAGACGGACAGACGGATATAAGCAGACGGACAAACGGATATAAGCAGACGGACAAACGGATATAAGCAGACGGACAAACGGATATAAGCAGACGGACAAACGGATATAAGCAGACGGACAAACGGATATAAGCAGACGGACAAACAGATATAAGCAGACAGACAAACATATATTAGCAGACAGACAAACAGATATAAGCAGATATAAGCAGACAGATATAAGCAGGCAGACAAACGGATATAAGCAGACAGACAAACGGATATAAGCAGACAGACAAACAGACAGACATAAGCAGACAGACAAACGGATATAAGCAGACAGACAAACGGATATAAGCAGACAGACAAACGGATATAAGCAGACAGACAAACAGATATAAGCAGACAGACAAACATATATTAGCAGACAGACAAACAGATATAAGCAGATATAAGCAGACAGATATAAGCAGGCAGACAAACGGATATAAGCAGACAGACAAACGGATATAAGCAGACAGACAAACAGACAGACATAAGCAGACAGACAGACATAAGCAGACAGATATAAGCAGACAGACAAACAGATATAAGCAGACAGACAAACAGATATAAGCAGACAGACAAACAGATATAAGCAGACAGACAAACAGATATTAGCAGACAGACAAACAGATATTAGCAGACAAACAGATATAAGCAGACAGACAAACAGATATAAGCAGACAGACAAACAGATATAAGCAGACAGACAAACAGATATAAGCAGACAGACAAACATAAGCAGATGGACAGACATAAGCAGACAGACAGACAGACATAAGCAGACAGACAGACATAAGCAGACAGACAGACATAAGCAGACAGACAGACATAAGCAGACGGACAGACATAAGCAGACGGACAGACATAAGCAGGCGGACAGACATAAGCAGACGGACAGACATAAGCAGACGGACAGACATAAGCAGACGGACAGACATAAGCAGACGGACAGACATAAGCAGACGGACAGACATAAGCAGACGGACAGACATAAGCAGACGGACAGACATAAGCAGACGGACAGACAGACAGATAGATAGATAGATAGATAGATAGAATGTTAAATTGTCTATTCACAATCTGTACTGGGAATGCATAGCCACTTCTTCTGGCAACATTGAGTGTGTTAGTAGTGACACCTTTGAGTGCTGATTGGTTACACAAGCAGGTATGATCCTGTTTACCAAAGCTAGTAGCAGCATGATGTAAATCTAATACTTTATTTCATTAACAAAAACTCCCCCAAAAAAGCACGGAGACAGCTCTAAAAATATGAGTGTTGGGATGTATGAAATGATTCTCACCTGCATTTAATAAAATATCATGCAAAGATAACTAAAGACTTGGGCCTCTAGTTTTCAAGCTCTGTAAGGAGCTTGATGCCCCGTGTTTCTGGCGAGTCTTCAGACTCGCCAGAAACAGCAGTTATGAAGCAGCGGTCACAAAGACCGCTGCTCCATAACCTGTCCGCCTGCAGTCATCTCCGGAAATCAACCCAATCGAGTACGATCGGGTTGATTAACACCCCCCTGCTGACTGCCTATTGGCCGCGAGTCTGCAGGGGGCGGCGTTGCACCAGCAGCTCTTGTGAGCTGCTGGTGCAATGCTAAGTACGGTGAGCGTATTGCTCGCCGTATTCAGTGAGGTCTGGCCGACCTGATCCGCAGTGTCGGATCAGGTCCGCCAGACATTAATAACTAGAGGCCTTGGAATGCTATACCAACATCTCTATGCAGCACAGATAACCAGGTGGGATATGTCTTGCTGTACAATCTGCCTACAACAGCATTGCTCAAGCAAGTTGGGAATCCATGTTTAAAATGGATATTTGAAGCAAAAAATCTGCATATCCTTAAAGTGATTGTAAAGTTTAATGAATAAGTGCCCAGTATCTCAAATAATCTTAAAAACAGGGGCACTTTAATTCATTAAACTTTACAAAGACGCTTCTTTTTAAAAATATTTACCATTGCTTTATGGGTAATATTCTACCATTGATTCTCCCGCATCTCCAGCTGTATTTAGCATATTGATTACCAATCCGGCTTCCTCCAATCGTTGCGTGCCCCCTTTGTCGTCCAGCTTATGGGGCATGCAATGATTGGAGGAAGCTGGGAAATCAGATCTCCTTTATTTACCACTTTCTGTACACACATGCTTCTTTATATTATCCCTGTCTATATAAATCCCAATCCTGAGAGAGAACAATTGAAAATTAACATTTGATTGCTTCTCTCTCCTACCTCCCACTGGAAGTATAATTTATTCTGCTTACACAGCTTTTCTATAGCCAATACTTATGTATAGAAACTGTTAGTATTGGTAGATATACCACAGAGGCAAAATCATCTATTTCAAATGCACAAATAAAGGTAAATGTGCTAATTGTAACAATTTAATACACTCCAGCAGGTAGAATGGATAATTTGTGGACAACTTAAAGGGGAGAAACATTTAGCATACACTGTCCATGATGGGCATCTTTTGAGCAAACAAAATGCTTTAATTAATTATAGCATTTTTGTTACTGCGCCAGACTGTTTATTTTAATAGAGTGAACATTTGTTGGTTATGCCAGAGATAAGGACAACTCTTGATAAGGGTTGTGGTTTTTATATAATAAAGTACAGTGTTTCCATATTAAAAGCAAATAACTAAAGGCAATATTTAGTTAAACTGTGTAATGTAAAGCCATGTTATACCCACAGGGAAAAGTCTGCCACATTGTTGCAATGAGCGTAATTTATTGATATTATTATTGCACAACTAACAGAGACTTATAACAAATGATTTTAGATTTCATGGAAATGCAGTTTAATATAATGGCAAATGACTCATTGCAGTAAGCACTCATACTCTCCAAGGGTCCTGTATAATCTTATACTGGCTTAAAGGGATATGGCATGGGATAGGTAGCATCTAGAACACTACATGGCAGGAACTATGCTGCTATATACTGCTCCCGAAATAGGCAGGCTGCTAAGCATACGTCTCTACTTTTCAACACAAGATACCAAGAGAACAAGAACAATTGTTAATAGAAGTAAATTGTAGTTACAAGACATTTCTGTTGTGTTGCTATCAGCCAATTCTTTTTTTTTTTTTTGAGTCAGCTTTATTGAAAATATGAATTAAACATTGTTAAAAGTTCATACAATGAGACAAGAAACTGAAATCATTGTAACGTTTAAACTATATGGCAACAAAACATTTAATAACTTGTTAGGGTATAATTGTATAAGATGCTAAAGTCGTAAATGATACAAACAGGATACAGTATATGAACTTCAGTATATCCGCTCCACAAACTCAGTTCAAAAGTCTAAATATATATTATTATTATTCATTTCTCCAAATACGTTTCCCAGAGAACTCAAATTAAACAATAAGTTTCTATGTTTTGCAGCTGGCTAAAGTCACTCATTTAGATCTAATATTTCTGTGACCTTAGGTCTCTACATTAAAGGGACATTATACACTAGATTTTTCTTTGCATAAATGTGTTGTAGGTGATCTATTTATATAGCCCATCTGGGTTTGTTTTTGTAAAAAATTATAGTTTTGCTTATTTCTTCTGTTATGTGTGATCAGTCCACGGGTCATCATTACTTCTGGGATATAACTCCTCCCCAACAGGAAATGCAAGAGGATTCACCCAGCAGAGCTGCATATAGCTCCTCCCCCCTACGTCAGTCCCAGTCATTCTCTTGCACCCAACGACTAGATAGGATGTGTGAGAGGACTATGGTGATTATACTTAGTTTTTATGACTTCAATCAAAAGTTTGTTATTTTAAAATAGCACCGGAGCGTGTTATTACTTCTCTGGCAGAGTTTGAGGAAGAATCTGTCAGAGTTTTTTACTATGATTTTAACCGGAGTAGTTAAGATCATATTGCTGTTCTCGGCCATCTGAGGGAGGTAAAGGCTTCAGATCAGGGGACAGCGGGCAGATGAATCTGCATTGAGGTATGTAGCAGTTTTTATTTTCTGAATGGAATTGATGAGAAAATCCTGCCATACCGTTAAAATGACATGTATGTATACACTTCAGTATTCTGGGGATGGTATTTCACCGGAACTACTCTGTTAAAGGTCACTAATCCTTTTTAATAACTATTTATCATGTTAAACGTTTTTGCTGGAATGTAGAATCGTTTACATTGCTGAGGTACTGTGTGAATAAATATTTGGGCATTATTTTCCACTTGGCAGTTTTTTTGCTTATTTGTGACAGTTTCGTTTCTCTTCACTGCTGTGTGGGAGAGGGAGGGGCCGTTTTTGGCGCTCTTTGCTACGCATCAAAAAATACCAGTCAGTTACTTTTATATTTCCTGCATGATCCGGTTCATCTCTGATAGATCTCAGGGGTCCTCAAACTTCTTTGAAGGGAGGTAAATTCTCTCAGCAGAGCTGTGAGAATTCTTATAGTGACTGTGAATAAAAACGTTGCTTTGTATTTTTTATGTCAAATTTAATTATTGTTATTTTACTAATGGGAACAAACCTTTGCTAAAAGTTTTGTTGTTTTAAAGTTTGATGCTATAACTGTTTTTCAGTTCATTATTTCAACTGTCATTTAATCGTTAGTACCTCTTTGAGGCACAGTACGTTTTTTTGCTAAAAAAGATTATAACCAAGTTGTAAGTTTTTTGCTAGTGTGTTAAACATGTCTGACTCAGAGGAAGATATCTGTGTCATTTGTTCCAATGCCAAGGTGGAGCCCAATAGAAATTTATGTACTAACTGTATTGATGCTACTTTAAATAAAAGTCAATCTGTACAATGTGAACAAATTTCACCAAACAGCGAGGGGAGAGTTATGCCGACTAACTCGCCTCACGCGGCAGTACCTGCATCTCCCGCCCGGGAGGTGCGTGATATTTTGGCGCCTAGTACATCTGGGCGGCCATTACAGATAACATTACAAGATATGGCTACTGTTATGACTGAAGTTTTGTCTAAATTACCAGAACTAAGAGGCAAGCGTGATCACTCTGGGGTGAGAACAGAGTGCGCTGACAATGCTAGGGCCATGTCTGATACTGCGTCACAGCTCGCAGAGCATGAGGACGGAGAGCTTCATTCTGTGGGTGACGGTTCTGATCCAAACAGATTGGACTCAGATATTTCAAATTTTAAATTTAAATTGGAGAACCTCCGTGTATTACTAGGGGAGGTCTTAGCAGCTCTCAACGATTGTAACACCGTTGCAATACCAGAGAAACTGTGTAGGTTGGATAAATACTTTGCGGTACCGGCGAGTACTGACGTTTTTCCTATACCTAAGAGACTAACTGAAATTGTTACTAAGGAGTGGGATAGACCCGGTGTGCCGTTCTCACCCCCTCCAATATTTAGAAAGATGTTTCCAATAGACGCCACCACTCGGGACTTATGGCAAACGGTCCCCAAGGTGGAGGGAGCAGTTTCTACTTTAGCTAAGCGTACCACTATCCCGGTGGAGGATAGCTGTGCTTTCTCAGATCCAATGGATAAAAAATTAGAGGGTTACCTTAAGAAAATGTTTGTTCAACAAGGTTTTATATTACAACCCCTTGCATGTATCGCGCCGATTACGGCTGCGGCAGCATTTTGGATTGAGTCGCTTGAAGAGAACCTTAGTTCATCTACGCTAGACGACATTACGGACAGGCTTAGAGTCCTTAAACTAGCTAATTCCTTCATTTCGGAGGCCGTAGTACATTTAACCAAACTTACGGCTAAGAACTCAGGATTCGCCATACAGGCACGTAGGGCGCTGTGGCTAAAATCCTGGTCAGCTGATGTTACTTCTAAGTCCAAATTACTTAATATACCTTTCAAGGGGCAGTCTTTATTTGGGCCCGGTTTGAAAGAGATTATCGCTGACATTACAGGAGGTAAGGGCCACGCCCTACCTCAAGACAAAGCCAAAGCTAAGGCTAGACAGTCTAATTTTCGTCCCTTTCGGAACTTCAAAACAGGAGCAGCATCAACCTCCACTGCACCAAAACAGGAAGGAGCTGTTGCTCGTTACAGGCAAGGCTGGAAGCCTAACCAGTCCTGGAACAAGAGCAAGCAGGCCAGGAAACCTGCTGCTGCCCCAAAGACAGCATGAACCGAGAGCCCCCGATCCGGGACCGGATCTAGTGGGGGGCAGACTCTCTCTCTTCGCCCAGGCCTGGGCAAGAGATGTTCAGGATCCCTGGGCACTAGAGATCATATCTCAGGGATACCTTCTAGACTTCAAATTATCTCCCCCAAGAGGGAGATTTCATCTGTCAAGGTTGTCAACAAACCAGATAAAGAGAGAAGCGTTTCTACGCTGCGTACAAGATCTGTTAATAATGGGAGTGATCCATCCGGTTCCGAGGTCGGAACAAGGACAAGGGTTCTACTCAAACCTGTTTGTGGTTCCCAAAAAAGAGGGAACTTTCAGGCCAATCTTAGATTTAAAGATTCTAAACAAATTCCTAAGAGTTCCATCGTTCAAAATGGAAACTATTCGGACAATCTTACCCATGATCCAAGAGGGTCAGTACATGACCACAGTGGATTTAAAGGATGCTTACCTTCACATACCGATCCACAAAGATCATCACCGGTATCTAAGGTTTGCCTTCTTAGACAGGCACTACCAGTTTGTAGCTCTTCCATTCGGATTGGCTACGGCTCCAAGAATCTTCACAAAGGTTCTGGGTGCCCTTCTGGCGGTACTAAGACCGCGAGGGATTTCGGTAGCTCCATACCTAGACGACATTCTAATACAAGCTTCAAGCTTTCAAACTGCCAAGTCTCATACAGAGTTAGTTCTGGCATTTCTAAGGTCGCATGGATGGAAAGTGAACGAAAAGAAGAGTTCTCTTTTTCCTCTCACAAGAGTTCCATTCTTGGGGACTCTTATAGATTCTGTAGAAATGAAGATTTACCTGACAGAGGACAGGTTAAGAAAGCTTCAAAATGCATGCCGTGTCCTTCATTCCATTGATATAAAATTGTTATCTTGGAAAGTTCTGTTTTTAATGGCTATTTCCTCGGCTCGAAGAGTCTCTGAGTTATCAGCCTTACATTGTGATTCTCCTTATCTGATTTTTCACTCAGACAAGGTAGTTCTGCGTACTAAACCTGGGTTCTTACCTAAGGTGGTCACTAACAGGAATATCAATCAAGAGATTGTTGTTCCATCCTTGTGTCCAAATCCTTCTTCAAAGAAGGAACGTCTTCTACACAATCTGGATGTAGTTCGTGCCCTCAAGTTCTACTTGCAGGCAACTAAAGATTTTCGCCAAACTTCTTCCCTGTTTGTCGTTTATTCTGGACAGAGGAGAGGTCAAAAAGCTTCTGCTACCTCTCTCTCTTTTTGGCTTCGTAGCATAATACGTTTAGCCTATGAGACTGCTGGTCAGCAGCCTCCTGAAAGAATTACAGCTCACTCCACTAGAGCTGTGGCTTCCACTTGGGCCTTTAAGAATGAGGCCTCTGTTGAACAGATTTGCAAGGCTGCAACTTGGTCTTCGCTTCATACTTTTTCCAAATTTTACAAATTTGACACTTTTGCTTCTTCGGAGGCTATTTTTGGGAGAAAGGTTCTTCAGGCAGTGGTTCCTTCTATATAATGAGCCTGCCTATCCCTCCCGTCATCCGTGTACTTTTGCTTTGGTATTGGTATCCCAGAAGTAATGATGACCCGTGGACTGATCACACATAACAGAAGAAAACATAATTTATGCTTACCTGATAAATTCCTTTCTTCTGTTGTGTGATCAGTCCACGGCCCGCCCTGTTTTAAGGCAGGTAAATATCTTTTAAATTATACTCCAGTCACCACTTCACCCTTGGTTACTCCTTTCTCGTTGATTCTTGGTCGAATGACTGGGACTGACGTAGGGGGGAGGAGCTATATGCAGCTCTGCTGGGTGAATCCTCTTGCATTTCCTGTTGGGGAGGAGTTATATCCCAGAAGTAATGATGACCCGTGGACTGATCACACAACAGAAGAAAGGAATTTATCAGGTAAGCATAAATTATGTTTTTTTTTATAACATTGTGCTGATTTTCAGACTCCTAACCAAGCCCCAACGTTTTAGATGTATACAGACTTCAGACTGCTTCTGTTTGTATAATGGGTCTTTTCATATGCAGGGGAGGGGGGAGGTTCTGCTATCAGCCCCTTTCAGTGGGAGTCGCAGGGGAGGGGGGAGGTTCTGCTATCAGCCCCTTTCAGTGGGAGTCCCAGGCTAATCTCATTAACAGAGCTAAACTGGGAGCTTCTATGTAAGTTCTTAAAAGGTTGTACACTGGATTTTTAGATCAGTATCTGTGCATAGTCTTCTTTATAGGTATTACATGCAGTTATATGACAATTGGTGTATACTGTCCCTTTACTAATGAAGGGGCTTCCTTAAACATGTTGTTTAAAGCAGTGATTTTTAACCTTTTTTTTGCTGTGGCACACTTTTTTACATTTAAAAAATCCTGTGGCACACCACCATCCCAAAATGTTAAAAAAATCACACATTGTAGCCTAATACAGCATATATATATATATATACACATACACACAAACACACACATACTGTATGTATTGTGCTGTTATGCCATGCCCCCTACAAACTACCCCTGCACTGGGAGTAAAAAACAAGCAAAGTTTAAAAAATATGTCACACTGTTGTCAGTCTGCCGTGGCACACCTGAGGGTCTCTCATGGCACACTGGTTGAAAAACACTGGTTTAAAGACTTGTACTGGGAGCTAGCAGTGAGTTCCTGTCTTCACATGCATTTTTATTAAAGGGACATTGCTGGCGCCCACATTTGACTATACCGGCTCTTTAAACTTATCAGCCAAGTCTTAACGGTTTTAAAACAAATTTACATTCTTTTTACTGCAATTATTTTTCAATAGCCACCCACTATCTGTCTTATTTTTAGGAACCAATCTGTGCTTTTAGTCCACAGACAACAAGACTACCCACTGTCATAACGTTTGTAAAAAAAAAAGGAATTGTTTTGCTGTTGTAATCTGATAAATACAATTAGGCACATTTTGTATGTAGCAGAGTTAGCCTTGAGAAGTCAGCAAGAAGCATCTCAAGTTCTGGGAATTAGAAATTGCCAAAGCTAAATGACATGAAAAGGAGGCAAAATAAATAATGAAAATATATAGCAAAGCTGTTTCATTACTCATTTTATATAAAAAATCTCAAGGTTTTTAAAGCATGTAATTTATGTAATGTATGTACTAGTTACGCTGGAATTCTATGGGCCACATTCTCAAAAAACGTGCCGGCAAAAAATCATCATCCCTTTTTTATTGTATTGACATTTTCCATATAGTTGGGGATACAAATGCTGCTATTTCAAAATAAATAAAGGTAAAGGAGCTATCTATATAAAAAACATAATTTATGCTTACCTGATAAATTTATGTCTCTTGTAGTGTATTCAGTCCACGGGTCATCCATTACTTATGAGATATATTCCCTTCCCAACAGGAAGTTGCAAGAGGATCACCCAAGCAGAGCTGCTATATAGCTCCTCCCCTCACATGTCATATCCAGTCATTCGACCGAAACAAGACAAGAAAGGAGAAACCATAGGGTGCAGTGGTGACTGGAGTTTTAATTAAAATTTAGATCTGCCTCAGAAAAAGACAGGGCGGACCGTGGACTGAATACACTACAAGAGAAATAAATTTATCAGGTAAGCATAAATTATGTTTTCTCTTGTTAAGTGTATTCAGTCCACGGGTCATCCACTACTTATGGGATACCAATACCAAAGCTAAAGTACACGAATGATGGGAGGGACAAGGCAGGAACTTTAAACGGAAGGAACCACTGCTTGTAGAACCTTTCTCCCCAAAACAGCCTCCGAAGAAGCAAAAGTGTCAAATTTGTAAAATTTTGAAAAGGTATGAAGTGAAGACCAAGTCGCAGCCTTGCAAATCTGTTCAACAGAGGCCTCATTCTTAAAGGCCCAGGTGGAAGCCACAGCTCTAGTGGAATGAGCTGTAATTCTTTCAGGAGGCTGCTGTCCAGCAGTCTCATAGGCTAAACGTATTATGCTACGAAGCCAAAAGGAGAGAGAGGTAGCCGAAGCTTTTTGACCTCTCCTCTGACCAGAATAAACGACAAACAGGGAAGAAGTTTGACGAAAATCTTTAGTTGCCTGTAAATAGAACTTCAGGGCACGGACTACGTCCAGATTATGCAAAAGTCGTTCCTTCTTTGAAGAAGGGTTAGGACATAATGATGGAACAACAATCTCTTGATTGATATTCCTGTTAGAAACTACCTTAGGTAAGAACCCAGGTTTAGTACGCAGAACTACTTTGTCTGAATGGAAAATCAGATAAGGAGAATCACAATGTAAGGCAGATAACTCAGAGACTCTTCGAGCCGAGGAAATAGCCATCAAAAACACAACTTTCCAAGATAACAGCTTAATATCAATGGAATGAAGGGGTTCAAATGGAACACCTTGAAGAACTTTAAGAACTAAGTTTAAGCTCCACGGCGGAGCAACAGTCTTAAACACAGGCTTAATCCTAGCCAAAGCCTGACAAAAAGCCTGAACGTCTGGAACTTCTGCCAGACGTTTGTGTAAAAGAATAGACAGAGCAGAAATCTGTCCCTTTAACGAACTAGCAGATAAGCCCTTTTCTAAACCCTCTTGTAGAAAAGACAATATCCTAGGAATCCTAGCCTTACTCCATGAGTAACTCTTGGATTCGCACCAATATAAATATTTACGCCATATTTTATGGTAAATTTTTCTGGTAACAGGTTTCCAAGCCTGTATTAAGGTATCAATAACCGACTCCGAGAAGCCACGCTTTGATAGGATCAAGCGTTCAATCTCCATGCAGTCAGCCTCAGAGAAATTAGATTTGGATGGTTGAAAGGACCCTGAATTAGAAGGTCCTGCCTCAGAGGCAGAGACCATGGTGGACAGGACGACATGTCCACTAGGTCTGCATACCAGGTCCTGCGCGGCCACGCAGGCGCTATCAGAATCACCGATGCCCTCTCTTGTTTGATCTTGGCAATCAGTCGAGGTAGCAGCGGAAATGGTGGAAACACATAAGCCATGTTGAAAACCCAAGGGGCTGCTAGAGCATCTATCAGCGCCGCTCCCGGGTCCCTGGACCTGGATCCGTAACAAGGAAGCTTGGCGTTCTGGCGAGACGCCATGAGATCCAGTTCTGGTTTGCCCCAACGATGAATCGGTTGAGCGAAGACCTCCGGATGAAGTTCCCACTCCCCCGGATGAAAAGTCTGGCGACTTAGAAAGTCCGCCTCCCAGTTCTCCACGCCTGGGATGTAGATCGCTGACAGGTGGCAAGAGTGAGACTCTGCCCAGCGAATTATCTTTGAGACTTCTAACATCGCTAGGGAACTCCTGGTTCCCCCTTGATGGTTGATGTAAGCCACAGTCGTGATGTTGTCCGACTGAAATCTGATGAACCTCAGTGTTGCTAACTGAGGCCAAGCTAGAAGAGCATTGAATATTGCTCTTAACTCCAGAATATTTATTGGGAGGAGTTTCTCCTCCTGAGTCCACGATCCATGAGCCTTCAGGGAGTTCCAGACTGCGCCCCAACCTAGAAGGCTGGCATCTGTTGTTACAATCGTCCAATCTGGCCTGCGAAAGGTCATCCCTTTGGACAGATGGACCCGAGAAAGCCACCAGAGAAGAGAATCTCTGGTCTCTTGATCCAGATTTAGTAGAGGGGACAAATCTGAGTAATCGTCATTCCACTGACTTAGCATGCATAATTGCAGCGGTCTGAGATGCAGGCGCGCAAATGGTACTATGTCCATTGCCGCTACCAATAAGCCGATTACTTCCATGCACTGAGCTACTGACGGGCGTGGAATGGAATGAAGGACACGGCAAGCATTCAGAAGTTTTGATAACCTGGACTCCGTCAGGTAAATTTTCATCTCTACAGAATCTATAAGAGTCCCTAGGAAGGGAACCCTTGTGAGTGGTAATAGAGAACTCTTTTCCACGTTCACCTTCCACCCATGCGACCTCAGAAATGCCAGAACTATCTCTGTATGAGACTTGTCAATTTGAAAACTTGACGCTTGTATCAGAATGTCGTCTAGGTACGGAGCCACCGCTATGCCTCGCGGTCTTAGCACCGCCAGAAGTGAACCCAGAACCTTTGTAAAAATTCTCGGGGCCATAGCTAACCCGAAGGGAAGAGCTACAAACTGGTAATGCCTGTCTAGAAAGGCAAATCTTGGGTACCGATAATGATCTTTGTGAATCGGTATGTGAAGGTATGCATCCTTTAAGTCCACTGTGGTCATATACTGACCCTCTTGGATCATGGGTAGGATGGTTCGAATAGTTTCCATTTTGAATGATGGAACTCTTAGAAATTTGTCTAAGATTTTTAGGTCCAAGATTGGTCTGAAGGTTCCCTCTTTCTTGGGAACTACAAACAGATTTGAGTAAAATCCTTGCCCTTGTTCCGTCCTCGGAACTGGGTGGATCACCCCCATTACTATGAGGTCTTGTACACAGAGTAGAAATGCCTCTTTCTTTATTTGGTTTGCTGATAACCTTGAAAGATGAAATCTCCCTTGTGGAGGAGAAGCTTTGAAGTCCAGAAGATATCCCTGAGATATAATCTCCAATGCCCAGGGATCCTGGACATCTCTTGCCCACGCCTGGGCGAAGAGAGAAAGTCTGCCCCCCACTAGATCCGTTTCCGGATAGGGGGCCCTCTCTTCATGCTGTCTTAGGGGCAGTAGTAGGTTTTCTGGCCTGCTTGCCCTTGTTCCAGGACTGGTTAGTTTTCCAGGCCTGTCTGTAACGAGCAACAGTTCCTTCCTGTTTTGGAGCGGAGGAAGTTGATGCTGCTCCTGCCTTGAAGTTTCGAAAGGCACGAAAATTAGACTGTTTGGCCTTTGATTTGGCCCTGTCCTGAGGAAGAGTATGACCATTACCTCCAGTAATGTCAGCGATAATTTCTTTCAAACCGGGCCCGAATAAGGTCTGCCCTTTGAAAGGAATATTAAGCAATTTAGATTTAGAAGTCACGTCAGCTGACCAGGATTTAAGCCATAGCGCTCTGCGCGCCTGGATGGCGAATCCGGAGTTCTTAGCCGTTAGTTTAGTTAAATGTACAATGGCATCAGAAACAAATGCATTAGCCAGCTTAAGTGCTTTAAGCTTGTCCATAATTTCATCCAATGGAGCTGTGCGAATGGCCTCTTCTAGAGACTCAAACCAGAATGCCGCAGCAGCAGTGAAAGGCGCAATGCATGCAAGGGGCTGTAAGATAAAACCTTGTTGAACAAACATTTTCTTAAGGTAACCTTCTAATTTTTTATCCATTGGATCCGAAAAAGCACAACTATCCTCCACCGGAATAGTGGTACGCTTAGCTAAAGTAGAAACTGATCCCTCCACCTTAGGGACCGTCTGCCATAAGTCCCGTGTAGTGGCGTCTATTGGAAACATTTTCCTAAATATAGGAGGTGGGGAAAAGGGCACACCGGGTCTATCCCACTCCTTGCTAATAATTTCTGTAAGCCTTTTAGGTATAGGAAAAACGTCAGTACACACCGGCACCGCATAGTATCTATCCAGCCTACACATTTTCTCTGGAATTGCAACTGTGTTACAGTCATTCAGAGCCGCTTAAACCTCTCCAAGCAATACACGGAGGTTCTCTAGCTTAAATTTAAAATTAGAGATCTCTGAATCCGGCTTCCCCGGATCAGATCCTTCACCCACAGAATGAAGCTCTCCGTCCTCATGTTCTGCAAACTGTGACGCAGTATCAGACATGGCTCTCATATCACCAGCGTGCTCTGTCCTTATCCCAGAGCTATCGCGCTTGCCTCTTAATTCTGGCAATTTAGATAACACTTCTGTCAGGGTATTATTCATAATAGTAGCCATGTCTTCTAACGTGATTTGTATGGGCGTCCCTGATGTACTTGGCGCCACAATTTCACGCGCCTCCTGAGCGGGAGGCGAAGGTACTGACACGTGAGGAGAGTTAGTCGGCATAACTTCCCCCTCGTTGTCTGGTGATAATTCCTTTACAGATAAAGACTGACTTTTATTATTTAAAGTGACATCAATACATTTAGTACACATATTTCTATGGGGCTCCACATTGGCCTTCAAACATAGTGAACAAACAGATTCATCTGTGTCAGACATGTTTAAACAGACTAGCAATGAGACTAGCAAGCTTGGAAAATGCTTTAAAATAAATTTACAAGCAATTTAAAAAACGCTACTGCGCCTTTAAGAAGCACAAAAAAACTGTCACAGTTGAAATAACAATGAACTAAATCTGTTATAGCAACCAAATTTTCACAGTAAATATATTAGTTTAGCAGAGCATTGCACCCACTAGCAAATGGATGATTAACCCCTTAATACCCAAAAACGGATAATCAATATGCAAATAAACGTTTTTAACACAGTCAAACACACTGTCACAGGTCTGCTGTGACTGATTACCTCCCTCAAAATGACTTTTGAAAACCTCTGAGCTCTCTAGAGACGTCCTGGGTCATGCAGGAAGAAGCAAGAAGACTGTAACTGAATTTTTACTGCGCAAAAAAGCGCTAAAATAGGCCCCTCCCACTCATTATTACAGCAGTGGGACACCTCAGTTAACTGTTTCTATGCAGAAATATAAGTCAGCCATGTGGAAAAATTCATGCTCCTATAAGTTTTATCACCAATGTACCTCACAAAAAACGATTAAACATGCCAGTAAACGTTTTTAAGATCCCTTTTTAAAGAGTATGTATTGTTATTTATAAGCCTGCTACCAGTCGCTTCTACTGCAGTTAAGGCTCATTACATTACTTTCAGTATTAGCAGCATTTTCTTAGTCAAATTCCATTCCTTAGAAAATTACATTACTGCACATACATTTAATCAGCCTGATACCAGTCGCTACAACTGCATTTAAGGCTGTACTTACATTACTTCGGTATCAGCAGCATTTTCTTAGTCAATTCCATTCCTTAGAAAAATATTTTACTGCACATACCTCATTTGCAGGAGACCCTGCACGCTATTCCCTTTCTGAAGTTACCTCACTCCTCAGAATGTGCGAGAACATCCAGTGGATCTTAGTTACTTCTGCTAAGATCATAGAAAACGCAGGCAGATTTCTTCTTCTAAATACTGCCTGAGGAAAAAAACAGCACACTCTGGTGCCATTTAAAAATAACAAACTTTTGATTGAAGAAATAATTAAGTATAAAACACCACACTCCTCTCACGACCTCCTTCTATGTTGAGGGTTGCAAGAGAATGACTGGATATGACATGTGAGGGGAGGAGCTATATAGCAGCTCTGCTTGGGTGATCCTCTTGCAACTTCCTGTTGGGAAGGGAATATATCCCATAAGTAATGGATGACCCGTGGACTGAATACACTTAACAAGAGAAATATGATTTGTGAAGACAATCAAACAGTGTTGAAATTCAACCTAAAATTAAAGTGAAAGTCAACCATAGCGTTAAAACAAATAAAGGGCACTTTCATATATGAATTATAAGATACTTCATGCAGAAAGTGCCTTTATTCGTTTCGACCGTTCGCCGTTCTCAGCTGCTACGGCAGCCAGCGGCCAAACATTTTTTTTCCTAAGAGGTGACGTTTTCACCTCTTATCCAATAGCCGTGCAGTAAATCCTCTTTGGCGCCCATGGGAGACGAATTAACCGCAGGGCTATTTGCTAAGAGGTGAAAACGTTGAAACAAATAAAGGCACTTTCTGCATGAAGTATCTTATACTTCATGAATGAAAGTGCCCTTTATTTGTTTCAACAGTCAACCCTAGCATTTCAAAAACGCTGGGGTTAACATTTTTACTTTGTTTGTTGGCAGTTCTATGGCAAGATTACATATGCGGCGTCCTTTTTACGCGGTTTTTGTATCACATATACAGGGCCGCATATAAATGCAGTGCATATATTTCACCTGTCGTCCGCAATTTTTACTCCCATAAGCTAACATAGAACCGCGTCGCAAATCAGTTTCACATATTCAGCACAAGGACTTATGCATCGAAAATTGAGAAATTTTACTCCATTTTCACCTCGACACACATAGGCAGGCAGGAGTATGTGATCACGAAACCCCCTGAAAATATTAACTAACACCTAATGCATGCGCAATATCTATCTACCTGTCAACCACCAACCCCCACCGCAATACCTAATAAACTATATTAATCCCTAATCCGCCAACCCCCCACAACGCTATATACCTAATAAAGTGATTAACGCCTAAATGGCCATCACCCCACAATGCAATATACTGTAATAAACTATTAACACCTAATCCGCCATTCACCAATATTGCAAAGTACCTATTAAAACTATTAACCCCTAAAACGCCACCCCCACCAAAGCAATAAACGTAATTAACCTATTAACCCCTAATCTGCCTTTAACCCACATCACAACAAACCTAATAAATCTAATAAACCCAAATCCGCCAAAACCCCACAAGGAAAATAACGAATTAAATTACTAAGCCCCCTAACCTAACACCCCCCTAAATAAACCCCAATTACATTAATTAAAAAATACAAAGTTACAAACAATTAAAATAAAAAAGCTAACATTACTTAAAAATAAAAAAAATAAAACTAAATTAATCTGATTACAAAAATAAAAAAATGGAACATTACATAAATAATAAACCAAATTATGAAAAATAAAAAAATTAAACCTAATTCCAATGAAAATAAATAGCCCCCCCCAAAATAAAAACACCCCCTAATCTAATGCTAAACTACCATTAGCCCTTAAAAGGGCCCTTTGTAGGGCATTGCCCTAAGTTAAACCGCTCTTTTAACTTAAAAATTTGAGTCTTCAAATTCAAATCAAACAAAATGTAATAAGCAGCGCCTGGGTAAACTCACCAAGCTCACTGTATAGGTACTTCCAAACAAAGGTCCAAGAAGAAAGCTACAGTGGAAAACAAAATACAGGAGCGCCAAAAAGGCTGAAGGTGATGTTCAAGGTTAAAATATAAAAACAGATATTTATTATTAATAAAAATAGAATATAAAAATACAAAGTACAGACAGCTATACAAGCAATTAGTATGGTAGCTGTGGGAAGAATAGACACCTCCTTGTAGTCCAGTCTACGCGTGTCGGCCCTATGATTGGCCTTTCTCAAGACATAGGGCCGACACGTGTAGACTGGACTACAAGGAGGTGTCTATTCTTCCCGGGTGATTCAGTTTCTGATTAAACTCACTTAGCATATTGGTTTTTGCACATGTTCTTTATTTATTTTCATAGGTGCCACCCACTTGCCCTTAGGACGTTTCTAGGAGGGTCAGCTTTTCACAGACCATTGTCCTTACCATTTAGGATTTCATGACGATTTGCTCACTATTATTATGACACTCTGAAACACTTTAAGGATATCATCTCTTGGGAATAAGAACATTATTTTTCTTTTCTTTTTTGGCCACAAGGATTACATCTATTATTTCTTGTACACGTGTACTATATATATATATATATATATATATATATATATATATATATATATATATTATTTTTTCATTCTTTCATTCCTCATTTTACTTTTTGCATAGTCATTTGTGTATATATTAGCACTTATAGGTAGTACTCAGTTTATTGTTCTAACATTTGTATTATTTGTTAATTTAGTATTCACACACTTGTTATTTATTGTGATTTGTTTTTATATGATCTCTGTTCTATTCATTGGTTACTGTCAGTCTGACTCACCAAGTCGATTAGGTCGTAGATGCAGTAGTATATACTCATCTATTGCACACCAGCAACTGTTCTCTTTTTTAGTTTCAGTAGTGTCCACTAGATACTACAGCTACCATACTAATTGCATGTATAGCTGTCTTTACTTTGTATTTTTATATTCTATTTTTATTAATAATAAATTACTTCAAATTCAAATCAGCCAATAGGATGAGAGCTACTGAAATCCTATTGGCTGTTCAAATCATCCAATAGGATTTCAGTAGCTCTCATCCTATTGGCTAATTTGAATTTGAAGACTTAAATCAGCCTATAGGAATGCAAGGTACCCCATATTTAAACGCGTACCTTGAGTTAAATCCTCTGTGTGCGGCGGTGATCGTACAAAGAGGATCTCCACACTCCATGGCTCCACGGTCACCGATCTTCAGTTCCACGGTCACCGGTCTTCAGTTTCGCGCTTCGCGCCGGCTTGTTCCTGGAAGAAGATAGAAGACTTCACCACTGAACTTCAGGAACCGTGAGTACCTATCTGGAGGTTAGACTTAGGCTTCTTCTTTTTTTTTTTTTCTCTTGTTAGGTGTATCCAGTCCACGGATCATCCATTACTTGTGGGATATTCTCCTTCCCAACAGGAAGTTGCAAGAGGATCACCCACAGCAGAGCTGCTATATAGCTCTTCCCCTAACTGCCATATCCAGTCATTCTCTTGCAAGCTCTCAACATAGCTGGAGGTAGTAAGAGGAAAGTGGTAAAATATAGTTAGTTTTTTTCTTCAATCAAAAGTTTATTGTTTTTAAATGGTACCGGAGTGTACTATTTTATCTCAGGCAGCATTTAGAAGAAGAATCTGACTGCGTTTTTCTATGATCTTAGCAGAAGTAACTAAGATCCACTGCTATTCTCACATATGTCTGAGGAGTGAGGTAACTTCAGAGGGAGAATGACGTGCAGGGTATCCTGCAATAAGGTATGTGCAATTAAGTTTTTCTAGGGATGGAATTTGCTAGAAAATGCTGCTGATACCGGATTAATGTAAGTTAAAGCCTAAATACAGTGATTTAATAGTGAATAGTATCAGGCTTGCTATCAGAGGTATATACTCTGATTAATGTGCAATATAAAACGTTTGCTGGCATGTTTAATCGTTTTTACATATGCTTTGGTGATAAAACTTATTGGGGCCTAGTTTTTTCCACATGGCTGGCTTTATTTTTGCCTAGAAACAGTTTCCTGGGGCTTTCCACTGTTATAGTATAAAAGTTACAGTTGGTGCTGTTAAAATTACAAACTGTGACATTCAGCTTCCCTCAGCAGTCCCCTGCATGCTATAGGACATCTCTGAAGGGCTCAAAAGGCTTCAAAAGTAGGAGCTGTGGCAGTTGTTATGACTGTTTAAAAAACATATTTTTCGTTTTGTTAATCTGTTTTTTGTATTAAGGGGTTAATCATCCATTTGCAAGTGGGTGCAATGCTATGCTAACTTGTTACATACACTGTAAAAATTTCGTTAGTTTAACTGCCTTTTTTCACTGTTATTTCAAATTTTGGCAAAATTTGTTTCTCTTAAAGGCACAGTAACTGTTTTTTATATTGCTTGTTAACTTGATTTAAAGTGTTTTCCAAGCTTGCTAGCCTCATTGCTAGTCTGTATAAACATGTCTGACATAGAGGAAACTCCTTGTTCATTATGTTTAAAAGCCATGGTGGAACCCCATAGGAGAATGTGTACTAAATGTATTGATTTCACTTTAAACAATAAAGATCAGCTGTTATCTTTAAAAGAATTATCACCAGAGGATTCTGACGAGGGGGAAGTTATGCCGACTAACTCTCCCCACGTGTCGGACCCTTTGACTCCCGCTCAAGGGACTCACGCTAAAATGGCGCCAAGTACATCAAAGACGCCCATAGCGATTACTTTGTAGGACATGGCGGCAATCATGGATAATACCCTGTCAGCGGTATTAGCCAGACTGCCTGAATTCAGAGGAAAGCGCGATAGCTCTGGGGTTAGACATAATACAGAGCGCGCAGATGTTTTAAGGCCCATGTCTGATACTGCGTCACAATATGCAGAAGCTGAGGAAGAGCTTCAGTCTGTGGGTGACGTCTCTGACTCGGAGAAACCTGATTCATATATGTCTACTTTTAAATTTAAGCTTGAGAACCTCCGGGTGTTGCTTGGAGAGGTTTTAGCTGCTCTGAATGACTGTGACACAATTGCAGTGCCAGAGAAATTGTGTAGACTGGATAAATACTACGCGGTGCCGGTGTGTACTGACGTTTTTCCAATACCTAAAAGGTTTACAGAAATTATTACTAAGGAGTGGGACAGACCCGGTGTGCCGTTTCCCCCCCCCCCCTCCTATTTTTAGAATTTTTTTTCCAATAGACGCCACCACACGGGACTTATGGCAGACGGTCCCTAAGGTGGAGGGAGCAGTTTCTACTTTAGCAAAGCGTACCACTATCCCTGTCGAGGACAGTTGTGCTTTTTCAGATCCAATGGATAAAAAATTAGGTTACCTTAAGAAAATGTTTATTCAACAAGGTTTTATCCTGCAGCCCCTTGCATGCATTGCTCCTGTCACTGCTGCTGCGGCGTTCTGGTTTGAGTCTCTGGAAGAGGCCTTTCAGACAGCTACTCCATTGACTGAAATACTTGACAAGCTTAGAACACTTAAGCTAGCTAATTCTTGTGTTTCTGATGCCATTGTTTATTTGACTAAACTAACGGCTAAGAATTCTGGATTCGCCATCCAGGCGCGTAGGACGCTATGGCTTAAATCTTGGTCAGCTGACGTGACTTCAAAGTCTAAATTACTTAACATTCCCTTCAAGGGGCAGACCCTATTCGGGCCTGGTTTGAAGGAAATTATTGCTGACATTACTGGAGGTAAGGGTCATACCCTTCCTCAGGACAGGGCCAGATCAAGGGCCAAACGGTCTAATTTTCGTGCCTTTCGAAACTTCAAGGCAGGTGCAGCATCAACTTCCTCTGCTTCAAAACAAGAGGGAACTTTTGCTCAATCCAAGCAGGCCTGGAAACCTAACCAGTCCTGGAACAAGGGCAAGCAGGCCAGAAAGCCTGCTGTTGCCTCTAAGACAGCATGAAGGAACGGGCCCTATCCGGCAATGGATCTAGTAGGGGGCAGACTTTCTCTCTTCGCCCAGGCGTGGGCAAGAGATGTTCAAGATCCCTGGGCGTTGGAGATCATATCTCAGGGATATCTTCTGGACTTCAAAGCTTCCCCCCCACAAGGGAGATTTCACCTTTTGAGATTATCTGTAAACCAGATAAAGAAAAAGGCATTCTTACGCTGTGTGCAAGACCTCCTAATAATGGGAGTGATCCATCCAGTTCCACAGATGGAACAAGGACAGGGATTTTATTCAAATCTGTTTGTGGTTCCCAAAAAAGAGGGAACCTTCAGACCAATTTTGGATCTAAAGATCTTAAACAAATTCCTCAGAGTTCCATCGTTCAAAATGGAAACTATTCGGACAATCCTTCCTATGATCCAGGAGGGTCAGTACATGACCACAGTGGATTTGAAAGATGCTTACCTTCAAATACCGATTCACAAAGATCATCATCGGTTCCTAAGGTTTGCCTTTCTAGACAGGCATTACCAGTTTGTGGCTCTTCCCTTTGGGTTAGCTACAGCCCCAAGAATTTTTACAAAGGTTCTGGGGTCTCTTCTGGCGGTCCTAAGACCACGGGGCATAGCAGTGGCCCCTTATCTAGACGACATCCTGATACAGGCGTCAAACTTCCAAATTGCCAAATCTCATACGGACATAGTGTTGGCATTTCTGAGGTCGCATGGGTGGAAAGCGAATGAGGGATTGAGTTCTCTATCACACCTCACAAGGATTTCCTTCCTAGGAACTCTGATAGATTCTGTAGAAATGAAAATTTACCTGACGGAGTCCAGGTTATCAAAGCTTCTAAATTCCTGCCGTGTTCTTCACTACATTCCGCGCCCTTCGGTGGCTCAGTGCATGGAAGTGATCGGCTTAATGGTAGCGGCGATGGACATAGTGCCATTTGCGCGCCTACATCTCAGACCGCTGCAATTATGCATGCTCAGTCAGTGGAATGGGGATTACACAGATTTGTCCCGTCTGCTAAATCTGGATCAAGAGACCAGAGATTCTCTTCTCTGGTGGCTATCTCGGGTCCATCTGTCCAAAGGTATGACCTTTTGCAGGCCAGATTGTACAATTGTAACAACAGATGCCAGCCTTCTAGGATGGGGTGCAGTCTGGAATTCCTTGAAGGCTCAGGGATCGTGGACTCAGGAGGAGAAACTCCTCCCAATAAATATTCTGGAGTTAAGAGCAATATTCAATGCTCTTCTAGCTTGGCCTCAGTTAGCAACCCTGAGGTTCATCAGATTTCAGTCGGACAACATCACGACTGTGGCTTACATCAACCATCAAGGGGGGACCAGGAGCTCCCTAGCGATGTTAGAAGTCTCCAAGATAATGTGCTGGGCAGAGACTCACTCTTGCCATCTATCAGCGATCCATATCCCAGGTGTAGAGAACTGGGAGGCGGATTTTCTAAGTCATCAGACTTTTCATCCGGGGGAGTGGGAACTCCATCCGGAGGTGTTTGCTCAATTGGTTCATCGTTGGGGCACACCAGAATTGGATCTCATGGCGTCTCGCCAGAACGCCAAGCTTCCTTGTTAGGGATCCAGGTCCAGGTACCCAGAAGCGACGATGATAGATGCTCTAGCAGCACCGTGGTTCTTCAACCTGGCTTATGTGTTTCCACCGTTTCCTCTGCTCCCTCGACTGATTGCCAAAATCAAACAGGAGAGAGCATCGGTGATCTTGATCGCGCCTGCATGGCCACGCAGGACCTGGTATGCAGACCTGGTGGACATGTCATCCTTTCCACCTTGGCCTCTGCCTCTGAGACAAGACCTTCTACTACAAGGTCCTTTCAATCATCCAAATCTAATTTCTCTGAGACTGACTGCCTGGAGATTGAACGCTTGATTTTATCAAGGCGTGGCTTCTCAGAGTCAGTCATTGATACCTTAATACAGGCACGAAAGCCTGTAACCAGGAAAATCTACCATAAGATATGGCGCAAATATCTTCATTGGTGTGAATCCAAGAATTACTCATGGAGTAAGGTTAGGATTCCTAGGATATTGTCCTTTCTCCAAGAGGGTTTGGATAAAGGATTATCAGCTAGTTCTTTAAAGGGACAGATTTCTGCTCTGTCTATCCTTTTGCACAAGCGTCTGGCAGAGGTTCCAGACGTCCAGGCATTTTGTCAGGCTTTGGTTAGAATTAAGCCTGTGTTTAAACCTGCTGCTCCTCCATGGAGCTTAAACTTGGTTCTTAAGGTTCTTCAAGGAGTTCCCCCTTCATTCCATTGATATCAAACTTTTATCTTGGAAAGTTCTGTTTTTGATGGCTATTTCCTCGGCTCGTAGAGTCTCTGAGTTATCAGCTTTACAATGTGATTCTCCTTATCTGATTTTCCATACAGATAAAGTAGTTCTGCGTACAAAACCTAGGTTTTTACCTAAGGTAGTTTCCAACAAGAATATCAATCAAGAGATTGTTGTTCCATCATTGTGTCCTAATCCTTCTTCAAAGAAGGAACGTCTTTTACATAATTTGGACGTAGTCCGTGCTTTAAAGTTTTACTTACAAGCGACTAAAGATTTTCGTCAAACATCTTCCCTGTTTGTTGTTTACTCTGAACAGAGGAGAGGTCAAAAGGCTTCGGCAACCTCTCTTTCTTTTTGGCTTCGGAGCGTAATACGCTTAGCCTATGAGACTCTTGGACAGCAGCCCCCTGAAAGGATTACAGCTCATTCTACTAGAGCTGTGGCTTCCACCTGGGCCTTTAAAAATGAGGCTTCTGTTGAACAGATTTGCAAAGCGGCGACTTGGTCTTCGCTTCATACCTTTTCAAAATTTTACAAATTTGATACTTTTGCTTCTTCGGAGGCTATTTTTGGGAGAAAGGTTCTAAAGGCAGTGGTCCCTTCCGTTTAAGTACCTGCCTTGTCCCTCCCTTCATCCGTGTACTTAAGCTTTGGTATTGGTATCCCACAAGTAATGGATGATCCGTGGACTGGATACACCTAACAAGAGAAAACATAATTTATGCTTACCTGATAAATTTATTTCTCTTGTGGTGTATCCAGTCCACGGCCCACCCTGTCCTTTTAAGGCAGGTCTAAATTTTAAACTACAGTCACCACTGCACCCTATGGTTTCTCCTTTCTCGGCTAGTTTCGGTCGAATGACTGGATATGGCAGTTAGGGGAAGAGCTATATAACAGCTCTGCTGTGGGTGATCCTCTTGCAACTTCCTGTTGGGAAGGAGAATATCCCACAAGTAATGGATGATCCGTGGACTGGATACACCACAAGAGAAATAAATTTATCAGGTAAGCATAAATTATGTTTTTTTTTAGATTACGGATTTAATGGGCCTCTGAAAAAGAACTGAATGCCCTTACAAATGGGTAGTTTAGGTTTTTTTAGTGTTAGGTTTTTTATTTTGGGGGGATTTGGTGGTTGGGGGGGTTTACTGTTAGAGGGGGACTTAGTATGTTTTAAGGTAAAAGAGCTGTTTAATTTAAGACAGAGCCCTACAAAAGGCCATTTTAAGGGCTATTGGTAGTTTAGCATTAGATTAGGGGGTGTTTTTATTTTGGGGGGATTTTTATTTTCATAGGGATTAGGTTTAATTTTTTTAATTTTTGATAATTTGGTTTATTATTTTATGTAATGTTAGAATTTTTAATTTTTTTTAACCTTAGATTAATATAATTTTAGCTTTTTTATTTTAATTGTTTGTAACTTAGTATTTTTTAATTTAGGTAACTGGGTTCATTTAGGGGGTGTTAGGTTAGGGGGCTTAGTAATTTAATTAGTTATTTTTGTTGTGGGGGTTTGGTGGTTTAGGGGGGTAATAGTTTTATTAAGATTAGTGGGTTGTGTGGGTTTGGCAGATTAGGGGTTAATATATTTATAAGGTTTGTTGTGATGTGGGTGAATGGCGGTTTAGGGGTTAATACATTTATTAGGTAGTTTGCGATGTTGGGGTTGGCGGATTTAGGGGTTAATACTTTTACTAGGTAGATCATGATCTGGGTGAATGGAAGATTAGGGGTAAATAGTTTAATTAGGCATATTGCGTTGTGGGGGTTTGTTGGTTTAGGGGTTAATACTTTTATTATTAGTTCCGATGTGGGTTTGATGGCAGATATAGGAGTTTTTTATGTGTCTGGTTTACTTTTGGGAGGAGGGTTAGACTTTTACGGGAGATTTGACATTTGTTTTAATTTTCTTAGGCGCCGACAGTTTCTAAAGTGTCGTAAGTCACTGGTGACTCTAGAAATTTGTATTTACGCAAATTTTTTGACATCACTAGTTTATCCGAAATTACGGGTGGCACGGGTTTTAACAGTTGCGCTGAAGCTTGCGCCACATATGTAATGTCGCCCCAAGTGTTTATCTATGTGGAGTGTGAATCATATTAAAGGGAGTTTTGCAAAAAAACATTTCATAATAATAAAGTGCATATATTTTATTCAACATGAGATAAAAGTTCTGTTAAGAGAAAAGTAACTGATTTAGGGCTAGATTATTAGTGGAGTGCTATTTATCGCTCCTTCTCGTGCGTTAACGTAAATATGCGCTGGTATTACAAGTGCGGCACAATGTGAACGCGACCTCACGATCGCATTGCCTGGAAGCCAAGCACTCACGAGAGTGCACTTCCAAAGGGTCCAATGGGAGCCTCGTTTTAATGACAAAGCAAAACACCAAGTGCAGCACAGGAGGCAAATGGTGCAGCGTTAAGCAGCAATAAATAAATGTATATAAATATATATATTTAGGTGTTTGTGTATATTAACACATGTTATATAAGCGTATACATATATATAGTGAAAACACAGTCTCCCATTCATCTCCATGTAAAGGCACATCCCCTCACTTTAACCCTTTATTACTGCTTTGTGCAATTTAAAAAAAAAAAAAAACATTAAAAATGCTCATATATAAATGTTTATGTACTCTCCGCTTTATTTTATTTGACTGGTTATCTAGCCCATAGTGGGGTCGCAAGCACCTTTTTTGTTACTGAAAATAAATAAGCAGCATATTTGTTTACTGCTAGCGACATCTGGTTGATTTGCAGACAAAGTAAACAACTTAATGGGGCCCATTTATCAAGCTCCGAACGGAGCTTGTGGGCCCGTGTTTCTGGCGAATCTGAAGACTCGCCAGAAACACCAGTTATGAAGCAGCGATCTAAAGACAGCTGCTCCATAACCCTGTCCACCTGCTCTGATGAGGCGGACAGGAATCGCCGGAAATCAACCCGATCGAGTACGATTGGGTTGATTGACACCTCCTTGCTGGCGGCCTATTGGCTGCGAGTCAGCAGGGGGCGGCGTTGCACCAGCAGCTCTTGTAAGCTGCTGGTGCAATGTTAAATGCAGAGAGCGTTTTGCTCTCCGCATTCAGCGAG
Source organism: Bombina bombina (assembly GCF_027579735.1). Classification (NCBI taxonomy): domain Eukaryota; kingdom Metazoa; phylum Chordata; class Amphibia; order Anura; family Bombinatoridae; genus Bombina; species Bombina bombina. The sequence goes on along the minus strand of NC_069506.1, from coordinate 334,172,691 downwards.
GTCTTGCGGACCTGATCCGCACTGTCAGATTAGGTCCGCAAGACCTTTAATAAATAGGCCCCAATATCTGTCATTATAATTCATTTATTTCCCAATGGCTGATATTGGTGTTTAAAATCCTGTTTACTAGAGGTTTTAAATTAAATCTAAATTTTATTGGAAACATTTTGATATCCTCTCTACACTGTTAAGGGGACAGTGTACTCAGGCAAACAGCTGATAACCGTTTATTGAATTCAAACCTGCTGCAGGAATACCATTTCAGATGGTCTGGGCTCTCTCCCATCCATCATTGGGAGCTGAATTCTGCTGCTGCCACTTTTTTACATAGCCTTTCAATAGCCAATTTTACAGGGATTTTTCAGTGTAGGTGGTAGTCAAAACAGCTATTTCAAATGACAAAATAAACTAAAACGAGTTATTTGTAAACAATTTAATACACCCCAGCAGGTAAAATTGATTTGTGGGAACACATTAAAAAGGGAGGAACACAGTGCACTGTCCCTTTAACCTTTTTGCCAGTGTTAAATACATAAAATTCCAGGGTGAGAAACATACATGCTCTAATGTACAAATGTGCCGAATAAGCAACAAAATGTATTTGTAAAATGTTTGACATCCCTTACTTTCCCTATTTTAAAGGGAGGTATCTCAAACATGAAGAAAAAGCTGTTTAAAGGGACATGAAACACACATTTTTTGTTTATGTTTCAGGTAGAACATACAATTTTAAAAAACATTCCAATTTACTTCTGCTATCCAATTTGCTTAATTCTTTAGGTATCCTTTGTTTAAGAAATAGCAATGCACATGGGTGCACCAATCACACGAGGCATCTATGTGCAACCACCAATCAACAGCTACTGAGCATACTTAGATATGCATATCAACAACTGATATCAAGAGAATGAAACAAAAAAGACAATAGAACTAAATTGGAGAGTTGTCTAAAATAACATGCTCTTTCTAAATCATGAAAGAAAAAAAATTGGGTTTCAAGTCCCTTTAAATAAAAATGTAAACTATCAAATCACTTATGCACTTTTAACTACCACTTCCTACTTTTGATCATTGAATATTAACAGGACTTACCTATCAACCAATGAGCATTAGCAAGAACTTTCTATCAGCCAAACTTTATTAGTTAAATTTCAGTTACAACATTTTTACTTTACATTTTTTTTAAATATAGTGGCTAGATAACAAATAGGGTGTAAAAATATTAGCTCTGAGAGCTACTTAAATCCTATTGGCTGATTTGAACAGCCAATAGGATTTAAGTAGCGCTCATCCTATTGGCTGATTTGAAATTTTCAGCCCATAGGAATGCAAGGTACCGCAATATTAAAGGGGTACCTTGCAATCAATCTTCATTGATGGTCCCGCACTGGATGAAGATAGAGCCTCCTGGAAGAAGACCTTCACCGCTGGACTTCAGGAATGGTGAGTACCTATGTCGGGGTTAGTGTTTTTTTGGGTGGGTTTTGTTTTTAGATTAGGGCATTTTTTGTTTTTTAATGGGCACTAAGGAGCTGATTGCCCTTTTAAGGGCAATGCCTATACAAATGCCCCTTTAGGGGCAATGGGTAGATTAGAATTTTTTAGAGTTAGGTCTTTTTTATTTTGGGAGGTTGGGTGGGTGGGGGTTTTACTGTTGGGGTTAATTTGTATTTTTAAATGTAAAATAGCTGATTTCTTTAGGCAATTCAATACAAAAGGCCCTTTTAAGGGCTATTGGTAGTTTAGTGTTATCTTAGATTAGGTTTAATGTTTTTTTATTTTGGATAATTTCATTTATTTTTTTCTGTAATCTTAGATTTTTTTATTTTTTTGTAATATTAGATTTTTTATTTGCATGTGAGCTTATTTTTTTATTATTATTTTTTACCGTTATGTTAGGATTTTTGTTTTGATGTTGTTAGAATTTTTTTATTTTGGTCATTTTTAATTATTTTTTATGAAGATATGGCTAGATTACGAGTTTTGCGTTATGGAGCGGCTCGGTACTAACTTGCAAGTTATTGCCATCGCTCACCCTCCTACAGCACTGCCATTACAGGTTTACAAAAACCCGGCGTTAGCAGGCAATAAGTGAGCGCAAAACAAAATTGAGCATCATACCGCACTCCAATACCAGTACACTTATTAACCCCTAATCTGCCGCTCCAACATCGCCGACACCTACCTACACTTATTAACCCCTAATCTGCCACCCCCGACATTGCCGACACCTACAGTACACTTATTAACCCCTAATCTGCCGCCCCAACATCGCCGACACCTACCTACACTTATTAACCCCTAATCTGCCGCCCCGACATCGTCGATACCTACAGTACATTTATTAACCCCTAATCTGCCGCCCCCGACACCTACTTACACTTATTAACCCCTAATCTGCCGCCCCCAATGTCGCAGCCACCCACCTACACTTATTAACCCCTAATCTGCCACCCCCAATGTCACAGCCATCTACATTAGTTATTAACCCCTAATCTGCTGCCCCCAATGTCGCCGCCAACAGTTATTATCCCCTAAGTCTAACCCTAACACCCCCTAACTTAAATATAATTAAAATAAATCTAAATAAAACTTTCTATCATTAACTAAATAATTCCTATTTAAAACTAAATACTTGCCTATAAAATAAACCCTAAGCTAGCTACAATATAACTAATAGTTACATTGTATCTATCTTAGGTTTTATTTTTATTTCACAGGCAAGTTTGTATTTATTTTAACTAGGTAGAATAGTTATTAAATAGTTATTAACTATTTACTAGCTACCTAGCTAAAATAAATACAAATTTACCTGTAAAATAAAACCTAACCTAAGTTACACTAAAACCTAACATTACACTACAATTAAATAAATTACATTTATTAAATACAATTAACTAAATTACAAAAAAACAAAACACTAAATTACACAAAATAAAAAATAAATGATCAAATATTTAAACTAATTACACCAAATCAAATAGCCCTATCAAAATAAAAAAGCCCCCCCAAAATAAAAAAACCCTACCCTAAACTAAACTAGCGCTGCAGAATCTGTTGGCGCTCTACAAATAACCGATAATAATAATAACTACCAATGGCCCTTAAAAGGGCATTTTGAGGGGCATTGGCCCAAAGAAATCAGCTCTTTTACCTGTAAAAAAAAAATACAAACACCCACCCAACAGTAAAACCCACCACCCACACAACCAAACCCCCCAAATAAAAACCTACCTAAAAAACCTAAGCTCCCCATTGCCCTCAAAAGGGCATTTGTATGGGCATTGCCCTTAAAAGGGCATTTAGCTCTTTTTCTTGCCTTAAAAAGGGCATTCAGCTTTTTTAAGACAAGCCCAAACCCTAATCTAAAAAAAACCCCACTTAAAAAAAAGTTTAAAAAACCTAACACTAACCCCCGATGATTCCACAGTTTCTGAAGTCTGGACATCCAGGCGGAAAAAAGTCTTCATCCAGGTGGCGAGGTCTTCATCCATCCAGGCAGCGTCTTCTATCTTCATCCAGGCGGCATCTTCTGTCTTCATCCCGGCGGCGTCTTCTATCTTCATTCCGGCGGAGCGGGTCCATCCTGAGTACATCGGTCACGGAGCATCCTCTTCATATGGTCACGGGCGTATACTAAATCTTTAATGCAAGGGAGCCTTTTAAAAATGGCGTTCCTTGCATTCCTATTGGCTGATTTGATTTTTGAAATTCAAATCAGCCAATAGGATGAGAGCTACTGAAATTCTATTGGCTATTCAAGTGTCAGGGGGGTCTTTGTATTTTTTTTTCAGGTAAAAGAGCTGATTTCTTTAGGGCAATGCCCTACAAAGACCCTAATTTTGTTTGTTATTTTTCCGTAATTTAGTGTTTATTATTTTTGTACTTTAGTATTTTTTTATTTTTTGTAATTTAGTATTTTTTATTTTGTGTAATTGTAGAATTAATTTTTTTTAGTAGTGTTGTTTTTTTTTAATGTGTAATTTAATTTATTTAATTGATAGTTATTTTAATTTTAGTATAATAGTAATGTTAGTTTATTTATAGTTTAAACTTAGGTTTTTTTAATTTCCCAGTTAGGTTTTTATTTATTTTAAGATTGGGATCTTGAAATTTTAATTTAAAGTTAGGGGGTTGTTAGGTTTAGGGGTTAATAGTTTAATTTAGTGTTTTGCGATGTGGGGGGCTGGCGGTTTAGTGGTTAATAGGTTTATTTTGTGACAATGATGTGGGAGGCCAGAGGTTTAGGGGTTAATAACTTTATTTAGTGGCGGCGATGTCGGGGTGCGGGGGAACAGGGGTTAATAACTTTATTATAGTGGCGGCGATGTCGGAAGCGGCAGATTAGGGGTTAATAAATATAATATAGTGTTTGCGATGTAGGAGGGCCTCGGTTTAGGGGTTAATAGGTAGTTTATGGGTGTTAGTTTACTTTGTAACACTTTAGTTATGAGTTTTGTGTAACAGTTTTGTTGCATAAAACTCATAACTACTGCTCTCAGATGGCGAAACTGACCATGTCGGTATAGGCTGTAACGCAAGCATTTTAGCCTCACCGCAAAACTTGTAATGGCAGCGCTATGGAAATCCCACGCGTTGCGTTACAGGCTAAAATGCATGCGGTACAGCTATACCGACAAGACTCGTAAAGGCTGCGTTGCTGTTTTAACGCTGAAATGGCCATTTTTTCAGCATTCAAAACTCGTAATCTAGGTGTTTGTTAGATACTTTGTGATATGGAGGTTGGTGGATTAGGGATAATACATTTATTAGTTATTGCAGTGGGGGATGGCGGTTAAGAGGTACATATTGCGCATGCGTTAGGTGTTTGTTAAGGCTTTTAGAGAGTTATGGTGCTTATATACTCAGCGCAAGGCTTGCTGCGCTTGCCTATGTGTGGGGAGGTGAATATGGAGTAACATTTCTCAATTTTCGCTGCGTAAGTCCTTGTGCTGAATATATGATACAGACTTGCGACCCCGGTTCTATGTTAGTTTATGGAGGTAAAAACAGCGGGTGATGGGTAAAATACACGTGCCGCATTTCCATGCGGCACCGTATATGTGATCTCTAGACTCCCAAAAAATTGCGACACCAGCTTTTGCGGGCTACGTCGCATATGTAATCTCGCCCTAGATTTTTCTTTGCTTAAATGTTTTATAGATGATCTATTCATATAGCCTACCTGGGGGTATTTTTGTAACGGTGTATAGTTTTACTTATTTTTTAATAACTTTGTGCTGATTTTCAGTTTACAAACCAAGCCCCAAATTTTTAGATGTATACTGATGTCTACAGACATCAGTATGCTTCTGTTTGTATAATGGGTCTTTTCATATGCAGGGGAGGGACTGCTCTCAGCCTATTTCAGTAAGTGTCCCAGCCTAACCTCGCCTACAGTGCTAAACTGGAAGCTTCTCAGTAAGTTTTTAAAATGTTTTATACTGGATTATTATATCAGCGTTTGTGCATATTCTTCTTTATAGTAGTGTCTGCTATATGCAGTTATCTGAAAATTGGTGTATACTATCTCTTTAAATAGCATTGTTCTTCACTCAGAATAAAATTTTATTTTTATAAAATATATATATTTATACTACCTATATCTATCATACACACACACACACACACACACATATATATATATATATATATATATATATATATATCTTTGAGCCCTTGTATCTAAGCATCTACAGACTGCCCCCTTATCTCAGTTCTTTTGATAGGCTTGCATTTTAGCCAATCAGTGCCGACTCATAAAAGTTATATATATGGCACACATGAACTAGCTCTCTAGCTGTTGAAAACTGTCAAATGCACTGATATAAGAGTCGATATGAGCCTACCTAGGTTTGGCTTTCAACAAAGAATACTAAAAGAACAAAGCAAATTTGATGATCAAAGTAAAATTGGAAAGCTGTTTAAAATAGCATGCACTATCTGAATAATGAAAGTTTAATTGTGACTTGAATGGCCCTTTAATAGTTGGACAGCTTGCTAGATTAGCTTGCTTGATATGAGAGTGTATACACATATCATGTAAGGGTATTATTAGGTTTCCTGTCATGTCTTTTCTTTGCTTGGGATACATGTAATGATCTAGTGCTTGCTGTTGCATGGCAGCTTACCCTTGTGCAAAATAACCTTGTGCCAGTGGGTGGGTGCTCGTCCTTGCAGGTCTGAGCTGCAGACATCAGGGATTTATAGGATCAACTGTTTATAGAAGTCAAGGTTTTCTACCTGCTGAAACGGGAAAGCTAACAAATAACAAGGTCATTGTATGAGAGGGCTTTCTGGAATGTACAACCAGGTACAAAAGATTCGTTGTGATCAATTTCTTTTTCTGTTTTCCCAACACTTAACAAAAGGACAATTTAATTACCCTGAAATTCAGTGGCTGCTGACCAGAGTCACAAGTGCAGATATCAGTCATGTGCATCCTAATGTTCTAAATATCTTTAGCCTTCTTGGCATTACTGTACACTGAATATAGTTATGTTATGTAGATGACTTGTGAACAATCCTGCTTTATTCACTGACCAGGACTAAAATAACATCAGGGGCCCCATTACATATGCGGCGTTGCCCGCAAAAGCCGTTGTCGCCGGTTTCTATGCGGTTTTGGTATCCAATATAAAGCGCCGCATATAAATGCAGCACGTATATTTCAACCGTATGCCGCAATTTTACTCCCATAAGCTAACATGGGACCGCGTCGCAAATCGGTATCCAATATTCAGCGCAAGGACTTACGTGGCGAAAATGGAGAAATTTTACTCCATTTTCACCTCGCCACACAAAGGCAGCCGCAGCAAGCCTTACGCTGAGTATGTGAACACCGTAATTCCAATTACTGCCTGAAAATATATACTAACACCGAACGCATGTGCTATATCTACCTGTCAACCGCAATCCCACACCACAATAATTAATAAAGTATATAAACCCCTATATTCACCATCAAACCCACACCACAAGTAATAATTACATTATTAACCCCTATATCCACCAACCCCAACATCACAAACTACCTAATGTATTAACCCCTAAACCGCCATTAACCCACATCACAAAGTCCCTATTAAAACTATTAACCCCTAAACCGCCATTAACCCAAAACGCAAATAAATAATTAAATTACTAAGCCCCCTAAACTGACCTAAATTACCTAAATTAAAAAATACTAAAGTTACTAACTATTAAAATAAAAAAACCTAACATTACAAAAAACTAAGTTTAAATTAAGCTAACATTACGGAAAAAAAAAATAATCTAATATTACAGAAGATAATAAACAAATTATCAAACATTAAAAAAATTAAACCTAATCCCTATGAAAATAAAAAGGCCCCCCAAAATAAAAACACCCCCTAATATAATGCTAAACTACCAATAGCCCTTAAAAGGGCTTTTTGCAGGGCATTGCCCTAAGTTAAACAGCTCTTTCTCCAACATTGGTGTGTCCGGTCCACGGCATCATCCTTACTTGTGGGAATATCTCTTCCCCAACAGGAAATGGCAAAGAGTCCCAGCAAAGCTGGCTATATAGTCCCTCCTAGGCCCCGCCCACCCCAGTCATTCTCTTTGCCATTGCACAGGCAACATCTCCACGGAGATGGTTAAGAGATTTTTGGTGTTTAATTGTAGTTTTTTATTCTTCTATCAAGTGTTTGTTATTTTAAAATAGTGCTGGTATGTACTATTTACTCTGAAACAGAAAAGGATGAAGATTTCTGTTTGTGAGAGGAAGATGATTTTAGCAGACAGTAACTAAAATCGATTGCTGTTTCCACATAGGTCTGTTGAGATGAAGTAACTTCAGTTGGGGGAAACAGTTAGCAGACTTTTCTGCTTAAGGTATGACTAGCCATATTTCTAACAAGACCATGTAATGCTGGAAGGCTATCATTTCCCCTCATGGGGACCGGTAAGCCATTTTCTTAGTCAAGCAAACAGAATAAAGGGCTTAATATGGGCTATAAAACTGGTAGACACTTTTATGGGCTAAATCGATTGCTTTATTTGGGCATTTTATACATGTTTATGCTGATAACTCTCATTTATAAACTTGGGGAACGTTTTTTAATGGCAGGCACTATGTTAGACACCTTTTCCAGTCAGGGAGGGCCTTCCCAGTTGTAGGCTGAGCCTCATTTTCGCGCCATTACTGCGCAGTTGTTTTTTGAGAGCAAGACATGCAGATGCATGTGTGAGGATCTGAAAGTAGCTGGAAAAGTTTCTAGAAGGCGTCATTTGGTATCGTATTCCCCTCTGGGCTTGGTTAGGTCACAGCAAAGGCTATAGCTGGGACTGTATAGGGGTTAAATTTGTAAACGGCTCCGGTTCCGTTATTTTAAGGGTTAAAGCTCTGAAAATTGGTGTGCAATAATCTTAATGCTTTAAGACACTGTGGTGAAATTTTGGTAATTTTTGAACAATTCCTTCATACTTTTTCACATATTCAGTAATAAAGTGTTTTCTGTTTAAAATTTAAAGAGACAGTAACGATTTTGTTTTAAAACATTTTTTGTGCTTTATTGACAAGTTTAAGCCTGTTTAACATGTCTGTGCCTTCGGATAAGATATGTTCTATATGTATGAAAGCCAATGTGTCTCCCCATTTAAATTTGTGTGATAATTGTGCCATAGCGTCCAAACAAAGTAAGGAAAGTACTGCCACAGATAATGAAATTGCCCAAGATGATTCCTCAGATGAGGGGAGTAAACATGATACTACATCATCTCCTACTGTGTCTACACCAGTTTTTCCCACGCAGGAGGCCCCTAGTACATCTAGCGCGCCAATGCTTATTACCATGCAACAATTGACGTCTGTAATGGATAACTCCATAGCAAATATTTTATCCAAAATGCCTACATATCAGAGAAAGCGCGATTGCTCTGTTTTAAACACTGAAGAGCAGGAGGGCGCTGATGATAATTGTTCTGTCATACCCTCACACCAATCTGAAGTGGCCATGAGGGAGGTTTTGTCAGATGGGGAAATTTCAGATTCAGGAAAAATTTCTCAACAAGCTGAACCTGATGTTGTGACATTTAAATTAGAACATCTCCGCGCACTGCTTAAGGAGGTGTTATCTACTCTGGATGATTGTGACAACTTGGTCATTCCAGAGAAATTATGCAAGATGGACAAGTTCCTAGAGGTTCCGGTGCACCCCGACGCTTTTCCTATACCCAAGCGGGTGGCGGACATAGTGAATAAGGAGTGGGAAAAGCCCGGCATACCTTTTGTTCCCCCTCCTATATTTAAGAAATTATTTCCTATGGTCGACCCCAGAAAGGACTTATGGCAGACAGTCCCTAAGGTCGAGGGGGCAGTTTCTACTCTAAACAAGCGCACTACTATTCCTATCGAGGATAGTTGTGCTTTCAAAGATCCTATGGATAAAAAATTGGAGGGTTTGCTTAAAAAGATTTTTGTACAGCAAGGTTACCTTCTACAACCCATTTCGTGCATTGTTCCTGTCACTACAGCAGCGTGGTTCTGGTTCGAGGAACTAGAAAAGTCGCTCAGTAGAGAGACTCCATATGAGGAGGTTATGGACAGAGTTCACGCACTTAAGTTGGCTAACTCTTTTATTTTAGATGCCGCTTTGCAATTAGCTAGATTAGCGGCGAAAAATTCAGGGTTTGCAATCGTGGCGCGCAGAGCGCTTTGGCTAAAGTCTTGGTAAGCAGATGTGTCATCCAAGACAAAATTGCTTAACATCCCTTTCAAAGGTAAAACTCTATTTGGACCAGAATTGAAAGAGATTATCTCAGACATCACTGGGGGAAAGGGCCACGCCCTTCCACAAGATAGGCCTTTCAAGGCCAAGAATAAGTCTAATTTTCGTTCCTTTCGCAATTTCAGGAACAGACCGGCCTCTAATTCTGCATCCTCTAAGCAAGAGGGTAATGCCTCACAACCCAAACCAGCCTGGAAACCGATGCAAGGCTGGAACAAGGGTAAGCAGGCCAAGAAGCCTGCTGCTGCTAACAAAACAGCATGAAGGAGTAGCCCCCGATCCGGGACCGGATCTAGTAGGGGGCAGACTCTCTCTCTTTGCTCAGGCTTGGGCAAGAGATGTTCAGGATCCCTGGGCACTAGAAATAGTTTCTCAGGGTTATCTTCTGGAATTCAGGGAACTACCCCCAAGGGGAAGGTTCCACATGTCTCACTTATCCTTAAACCAAATAAAGAGACAGGCGTTCTTACATTGTGTAGAAGACCTGTTAAAGATGGGAGTGATACACCCAGTTCCACTAAAGGAACAAGGAATGGGATTTTATTCAAATCTCTTCGTAGTTCCCAAAAAAGAGGGAACTTTCAGACCAATTTTGGACTTGAAGATCCTAAACAAATTTCTCAGGGTACCATCGTTCAAGATGGAAACCATTCGAACGATTCTACCCACTATCCAGGAAGGTCAATTTATGACTACCGTGGATCCAAAGGATGCGTACCTACATATTCCTATCCACAAAGAACATCATCAGTTCCTAAGGTTCGCCTTTCTGGACAAACATTACCAGTTTGTGGCCCTCCCATTCGGGTTAGCCACTGCTCCAAGGATTTTCACAAAGGTACTAGGGTCCCTTCTAGCGGTTCTAAGACCGAGGGGCATTGCAGTAGTACCTTACTTGGACGACATTCTAATACAAGCGTCGTCCCTGTCAAAAGCAAAGGCTCATACAGACATCGTTCTGGCCTTTCTCAGATCACACGTATGGAAGGTGAACATAGAAAAGAGTTCTCTGTCTCCGTCAACAAGAGTTCCCTTCTTGGGAACAATAATAGATTCCTTAGAAATGAGGATTTTTCTGACAGAGGTCAGAAAGTCAAAACTTCTAAGCGCTTGTCAAGTTCTTCATTCTGTTCCACGTCCTTCCATAGCACAGTGCATGGAAGTAGTAGGGTTGATGGTTGCAGCAATGGACATAGTTCCTTTTGCACGAATTCATCTAAGACCATTACAACTGTGCATGCTCAAACAGTTGAATGGGGACTATACAGACTTGTCTCCAATGATTCAAGTAGATCAGAAGACCAGAGATTCACTCCGTTGGTGGCTGACCCTGGACCATCTATCCCAGGGAATGAGCTTCCGCAGACCAGAGTGGGTCATTGTCACGACCGACGCCAGTCTAGTGGGCTGGGGTGCGGTCTGGGAATCCCTGAGAGCTCAGGGACTATGGTCTCGGGAAGAGTCTCTTCTCCCGATCTTCAATGCTCTCAGGGCTTGGCCTCAGCTAGCAAAGGCCAGATTCATAAGATTCCAATCAGACAACATGACGACTGTTGCGTATATCAATCATCAGGGGGGAACAAGGAGTTCCCTGGCGATGAAAGAAGTGACCAAAATAATTCAATGGGCGGAGGATTACTCCTGCCACCTATCTGCGATCCACATCCCAGGTGTGGAAAACTGGGAAGCGGATTATCTGAGTCGTCAGACATTCCATCCGGGGGAGTGGGGACTCCACCCGGAGATCTTTGCCCAACTAACTCAATTATGGGGCATTCCAGACATGGATCTGATGGCGTCTCGTCAGAACTTCAAGGTTCCTTGCTACGGGTCCAGATCCAGGGATCCCAAGGCGACTCTAGTAGATGCACTAGTAGCACCTTGGACCTTCAACCTAGCTTATGTATTTCCACCGTTTCCTCTCATTCCCAGGCTGGTAGCCAGGATCAAACAGGAGAGGGCCTCGGTGATCTTGATAGCTCCTGCGTGGTCACGCAGGACTTGGTATGCAGACCTGGTGAATATGTCATCGGTTCCAGCGTGGAAGCTACCTTTGAGACAGGACCTTCTTGTTCAGGGTCCATTCGAACATCCAAATCTAGTCTCCCTCCAGCTGACGGCTTGGAGATTGAACGCTTGATTCTATCAAAGCGTGGGTTTTCAGATTCTGTGATAGATACTCTGGTTCAGGCCAGAAAACCGGTAACTAGAAAGATTTACCATAAAATATGGAAAAGATATATCTGTTGGTGTGAATCCAAAGGATTCCCATGGAATAAGATAAAAATTCCTAAGATTCTCTCCTTTCTACAGGAAGGTTTGGAGAAAGGATTATCTGCAAGTTCTCTAAAGGGACAGATCTCTGCTTTATCTGTCTTACTAGACAAAAGACTGGCAGCTGTGCCAGATGTTCAAGCATTTGTTCAGGCTCTGGTTAGGATCAAGCCTGTTTACAGACCTTTGACTCCTCCCTGGAGTCTAAATCTAGTTCTTTCAGTTCTTCAAGGGGTTCCTTTTGAACCTTTACATTCCATAGATATTAAGTTACTATCTTGGAAAGTTTTGTTTTTGGTTGCTATTTCTTCTGCTAGAAGAGTTTCAGAGTTATCTGCTCTGCAGTGTTCTCCGCCCTATCTGGTGTTCCATGCAGATAAGGTGGTTTTGCGTACTAAGCCTGGTTTTCTTCCAAAGGTTGTTTCTAACAAGAATATTAACCAGGAGATAGTTGTACCTTCTTTATGTCCGAATCCAGTTTCAAAGAAGGAACGTTTGTTACACAATTTGGACGTAGTCCGTGCTCTAAAATTCTATTTAGAGGCTACAAAAGATTTCAGACAAACATCTTCTTTGTTTGTTGTCTATTCTGGTAAAAGGAGAGGTCAAAAAGCGACTTCTACCTCTCTTTCCTTTTGGCTTAAAAGCATCATCCGATTTGCTTATGAGACTGCCGGACGGCAGCCTCCTGAAAGAATCACAGCTCACTCCACTAGGGCTGTGGCTTCCACATGGGCCTTCAAGAACGAGGCTTCTGTTGACCAGATATGTAAGGCAGCGACTTGGTCTTCACTGCACACTTTTGCCAAATTTTACAAATTTGATACTTTTGCTTCTTCGGAGGCTATTTTTGGGAGAAAGGTTTTGCAAGCCGTGGTGCCTTCCGTTTAGGTAACCTGATTTGCTCCCTCCCTTCATCCGTGTCCTAAAGCTTTGGTATTGGTTCCCACAAGTAAGGATGACGCCGTGGACCGGACACACCAATGTTGGAGAAAACAGAATTTATGCTTACCTGATAAATTACTTTCTCCAACGGTGTGTCCGGTCCACGGCCCGCCCTGTTTTTTTAATCAGGTCTGATGAATTATTTTCTCTAACTACAGTCACCACGGTACCATATGGTTTCTCCTATATATTTCCTCCTGTCCGTCGGTCGAATGACTGGGGTGGGCGGAGCCTAGGAGGGACTATATGGCCAGCTTTGCTGGGACTCTTTGCCATTTCCTGTTGGGGAAGAGATATTCCCACAAGTATGGATGACGCCGTGGACCGGACACACCGTTGGAGAAAGTAATTTATCAGGTAAGCATAAATTCTGTTTTTACATTTTAAAAAAACAATGTCCCCCCTAACTGTTTCTAAAGTGCCGTAAGTCACTGGCGACTATAGAAATTTGTATTTACGCACATTTCTGGACATCGCTAGTTTATCAGACTTAGGGCACTTTATGAACTGCCGGTGCCGTATATATAATACCCCAATGTGCAAGGTGAAATTATGGGTGGCGCGAGTTGCAGCGCTTGGGCTGAAGCCTGCGCCATATATGTAATCTCACCCCTGATCAGCAATACAGTCAATAAACTGAGACATCTCAATTGGTTCAAACCCCACATGGCTGATTTTCATTGTTTGAGATCTATAAAGTGGGTGAATAATTCTTTCCTGACATTTTAACTTTGTTGCACTTATTTTTCCACCATACCTTTATCTCATAATTCCCCTTTTTACTAAAAATTGAAAGAAAAAAAATATTTGGCAAAATCACAATAAAACTGGCAAACAATGCATTTAGGGAAGAAAAATCAAAATGTTAATTACAGACTCAATGACACTTTACTGACTGTTGCAGATGAGGAACAGGACTTGGGAATTATTATTTCAGATGATTTAAAACTTAGTAAACAATGTATTAATAGTAGGCTCAATGACCTAAATATGTATAGTTTAGAGGAGAGAAGGGAAAGAGGTGATATGATAGCAAATTTCAAGTACGTTAAAGGGCTTAGTAAAACTGAGGCTGTGGGTATTTTACATAAAAAGGAAAATTCAAGAACAAGGGGTCATGATCTCAAGCTGAAGGGTAGTAGATTCATGAGTAATTTGAGGAAGCACTTCTTTACAGAAAGAGTGATTGATTTATGGAATAAACTTCCTCAAGAGGTAGTAATGATAAACACTGTCGGGGACTTTAAAAATGCCTGGGACATGATGTTGGCAAACCGTATGAATTGCATGTTACCGGACATAATTCACCAGGACCAGGTGGGATTTATCCCAAAGAAAGAGGCTAAAGACAACACGGTCAGGGCCTTAAACCTTATCCACTTTATAAAAGACAGGGAAATACCGGGGATCCTACTATCTATAGATGCAGAAAAGGCCTTTGACCGGGTTGACTGGTTGTTATTTCGCTCTACACTGAAATCCATGGGTTTTGGCCCCAAAATGATATACAGAATCTTCTCCCTATATTCCCAACCCAATGCTAAGTTACTAATAAATGGAACCCTCTCCACCTCCTTTACAATAACTAATGGCACTCAACAGGGCTGCCCTCTCTTTACCGTTCTATTCACGTGCTTTATCGAAACCATTGCGACTAAGATAAGACAAAACCCAAATATAAAAGGGATACAAGTAGGTTCACAATCATATGTCCTCTCCCTCTTCGCGGATGATATTTTATTTTCACTCACCGACCCAGAACTTTATGTTCCGCCACTATTACAAGAATTCCAACTATTTCACACACTATCCAACTTTAGGATTAACTCTGCAAAATCCGAGGTGCTAAACATTAATCTAGATGAACCTACTCTTCTTAGAGTTAAACAAATGACCCCTTTCACATGGTGTAAACGCACACTCCACTACTTAGTTATAGATCTAGCAACAACGTTAGAAGAAACTTTTACAAAAAACTACGAATCTATCAAAAAAACTATTATTAGGGATCTTTCTTCATGGCTTTCAAAGAGACTTTCGTGGTCAGGCAAAATAAATACCCTCAAAATGAACATAGATGTTTACTGTATAGTAAACAGTAAGATTACTGTATATTCTTCAATCACTACCAATTCCTTTACCAACATCTTACCTCCAAAGTATTCAAAAAGCGTTTAGTGACTTTGTCTGGGCTAGAAAACCGCCTAGAATCAATCGTACCATTATGCAAAAACCTAAACTTCAAGGTGGATTAGGTATCCGTAATATCGCACTATACAGACAAGCCATCTTTCTGCAAAGAATAGTTGATATAATCATAAAAGATTGGTACAGCTTGAGCACTTAATCTCAGGTGTCCCACATTTGGGTAGACTGTGTTGGAGTGTAGAGAAACCGAAACACAAAATAACACATAGCACCCCACTGATAGTAGAAACCTATGCTACATGGGAACACATCCTGTCCACAAACACTTTTATTTCTTCTAAACACAACACCCGAGAGCTCTCCATTTACATGATAACATCAGGAGAAAAGATTCTATCTCAGAATGACTTATTGGAAAAGGGATACACCCATTTTCATAATTGGTTCAATTACCATAGAGTAAATTGATACAGCTCACAGCATGAACAAAACAGAAACATGGTCAGACCACTAACAAACTTTGAATCCCTATGTACTCGTACCCCTCCGATCTCCCACACTCTCTCATTGATATACAAAATACTCACCACTAACCCTCCCGGATATATTCCACCATATCTCGAGAGCTGGGAGGATGACCTGGGAATAATATCCTACCTCAAACGAGCACAGCAATTTTCCAAAATTTCACGAAAATGTCAGTTTCACTTTCAGTAGTTGAACTAAATTTAAAAATCCTACACAGATGGTATTTTAACCCAAGAAAATCCAACGCCTATTCCACCACAGATCAGACCAGTGCTGGAGATGTGACCATAAAGGCAGCAGCATGGCTCATATGTGGTTGTGGTGCAACACAATACAAACTTTTTTTAAAACTAATCATAGCAGAAATCGAGTCGATTCTGGAGACTCAATTCCTTTAGATCCATTGGTGTGGTAACTGTGCAGTCCCCCCAAAATTAAACATAAACCCTACAAAAAACTATTTTGTGTGATGTTGAATAGCATAAAATTTTTAATAGCGAAAAATTGGAAGAGCAAAACGGCCCCAACATTGGCAATGTGGTCTAGTAGAGTGTCGGAGTTCCTAGAATTAGCGGAATACTATTATTAGAAAAATTATAAAATGGACGTGTACGCGGATATACTTGCTACATGGGAATACTTCCTCAAACATAACACTCATAACCAAGGAGCCCCGACACACCAGACTTAAAAAGTATACAGCATCTATCCAAGGGGTAATATTAGGCAACGGGTAATTGTAGCTCTTAGTACTATGAGTGTACTACATGTGAATGTCTAAAACATGTTTTATCAACAATGGCGACAGACAGTTTAATGGCTAAGATGTATTACATATCCTGGAATAGTGATGTCCCGAATTGTTCGCTGGTGAATAGTTCCTGGTGAACATAGCTTGTTCGCGTTCGCCGCGGCGGGCGAACATATGCAATGTTCGATCCGCCCCCTATTCGTCATCATTGAGTAAACTTTGACCCTGTATCTCACAGTCTGCAGACACATTCCAGCCAATCAGCAGCAGATACTCCCTCCCAGACCCTCCCAGCTCCTGGACAGCACCCATTTTAGATTCATTCGGAAGCTGCATTCTTAGTGAGAGGAGGGACAGTGTAGCTGCTGGTGATTTTATAGGGAAATTGATAGCTAGGCTAGTGTATTCAGTGTCCACTACAGTCCTGAAGGACTCATCTGATCTCTGCTGTAAGGACAGCACCCCAAAAAGCCCTTTTTAGGGCTAGAACATCATTTTTTTCCCCTGTGTAATCTAATTGCAGTTGCTTGCCTGCCAAGCCACTTGCCCAGTGCCACCACTCATATCTGGTGTAACAGTAGTGTAAATAATTTAAAAAAAAATTTTTTTGACTGTGAAACATCAGTCTGCTAGTGTAATCTAATTGCAGTTGCCTGCCTGCTAGCGTGTGTGCCAGGCCCACTTGCCCAGTGCCACCACTCATATCTGGTGTAACAGTAGTGTAAATAATTAAAAAAATAAACTTTTTTGACTGTGAAACGTCAGTCTGCTAGTGTAATCTAATTGCAGTTGCCTGCCTGCCTGCCTGCCAGCTTGTGTGCCAGGCCCACTTGCCCAGTGCCACCACTCATATCTGTTGTAACAGTAGTGTAAATAATTAAAAAAAAAACAACCTTTTTTGACTGTGAAACGTCAGTCTGCTAGTGTAATCTAATTGCAGTTGCCTGCCAGCATGTGTGCCAGGCCCACTTGCCCAGTGCCACCACTCATATCTGTTGTAACAGTAGTGTAAATAATTAAAAAAAAAACCTTTTTTGACTGTGAAACGTCAGTCTGCTAGTGTAATCTAATTGCAGTTGCCTGCCAGCATGTGTGCCAGGCCCACTTGCCCAGTGCCACCACTCATATCTGGTGTAACAGTAGTGTAAATAATTAAAATAATAAACTTTTTTGACTGTCAAACGTCAGTCTGCTAGTGTAATCTAATTGCAGTTGCCTGCCTGCCAGCTTGTGTGCCAGGCCCACTTGCCCAGTGCCACCACTCATATCTGGTGTAACAGTAGTGTAAATAATAAAAAAAAAAATTTGACTGTGAAACATCAGTCTGCTTGTGTAATCTAATTGCAGTTGCCTGCCCTCCAGCGTGTGTGCCAGGCTCACAGCGTATACTGTGCCCACTTGCCCAGTTTCACCACTCATATCTGGTGTAACAGTAGTGTAAGTGTACATTTAAAAAAAATAAAAACTTTTCTGACTGTGAAACATCAGTCTGCTTTTTTGTGTCAGGCTCACAGCGTATACTGTGCCCACTTGCCCAGTGGCACCACTCATATCTTGTTTAATAGTAGTGTTAGTGTACATTTAAAAACAAAAAAAACTTTTTGGACTGTGAAACATCAGTCTGCTTTTTTGTATCAGGCTCACAGCGTATACTGTGCCCACTTGCCCAGTGCCACCACTCATATCTTGTTTAATAGTAGTGTAAGTGTACATTTAAAAAAAAATGACAGGCATAGGCAGGCTACCCCGCAGGTGCCGTCGTGGTGCTGTGATTCCCTTTGGCCATAGAATAATGCCCAGTGTTCAGAGGCCACGTCCCATGAACTTGAAAAATCCTGAGGAAATAGTTGACTTTTTAACACAGGACACCCAATCTTCTATAGCTTCTATAGCTTCCGCTCCGAACCTTGACGCACCATCCTCCATTTTATCTTCGGGCACCTCTCAAGTTACCACTCGCCCGCCTGCCGCCACCACCAACACTAGCACCACAGCCGTTTCACTTGATGTGAAGGAGTTATTTACACATCAGTTGGAAGAAATGAGTGATGCGCAACCATCATTGACACAGCCACGTCAACCACTGCTGTCCTCCTTGCCCCCTCTCAACCATCCGCCACTCCGTCTCTCTTCCGGAGCAGTTCCTGCTCATCTGCCCACAGTCAGGTGTCTGTCAAGGACATGTTTGAGCGTAAGAAGCCAATGTCACAAAGTCACCCCCTTGCCCGGCGTCTGACAGCGGGCTTGTCTGAACTCTTAGCCCGCCAGCTTTTACCATACAAGCTGGTGGAGTCTGAGGCGTTCAAAAAATTTTATAGCTATTGGGACACCGCAGTGGAAGGTACCCGGCCGAAATTTCTTTTCAGAAAAGGCAATCCCCAACCTGTACTCGATTGTGCGAAAGGAAGTAATGGAATGTCTGGCACACAGTGTTGGGGCAATGGTCCATATGACCACTGGTCTGCAAAGCATGGTCAGGGCAGGTATATCACCTACACTGCGCATTGGGTAAACCTGCTGACGGCTGCCAAGCATGGAATGCGTGGCTCTGCAGAGGAGGAGTTGGTGACACTGCCATGACTTGCAGGCAGGCCTGCTGCCACCTCCTCTACTCCTCCTACTCCATCCTGTTCCATAACCTCCTCTGCTGAGTCCTCTTCTGCGTCTTGCTCCATATCAACGGCACCCCCCCAGCTCCGCAGGTACTATTCCACAGCCCGGATACGGCAGTGTCACGCTGTCTTGGGGTTGACCTGCCTGAAAGCAGAGAGTCACACCGGACCAGCACTCCTGTCCGCCCTGAAGACACAGGTGGATCAGTGACTGACTCCGCACCAACTGGAGATCGGCAAAGTGGTTTCTGACATTGAAAGTAATTTGGTGGTGGCATTGAAATTGGGCAAGTTGACACATGTGCCGTGCATGGCACATGTGTGTAATCTGATCGTACAACGCTTTGTGCATAAGTACCCAGGATTACAGGACGTCCTGAAGCAGGCCATGAAGGTGTGTGGCCATTTCAGGCGTTCCTACACTGCCATGGCGCACTTTTCCGATATCCAGCGGCGAAACAACATGCCAGTGAGGCGCTTGATTCGCGACAGCGCGACACGTTGGAATTCAACACTCCTAATGTTCGACCGCCTGCTCCAACAAGAAAAAGCCGTTAACGAGTATTTGTATGACCGGGGTGCTAGGACAGCCTCTGCGGAGCTGGGAATTTTTCTGCCAAGTTACTGGGCGCTCATACGCAATGCCTGTAGGCTCATGCGTCCTTTTGAGGAGGTGACAAACCTAGTCAGTCGCACCGAAGGCACCATCAGCGACATCATACCATTTGTTTTCTTCCTGGAGCGTGCCCTGTGAAGAGTGCTGGATCAGGCCGTAGATGAGCGTGAAGAGGAAGAGGAAGAGTTGTGGTCACCATCACCACCAGAAACAGCCTTATCAGCATTGCTTGCTGGACCTGCAGCAACGCTGGAAGAGGATTGTGAGGAAGAGGAGTCAGAGGAGGAATGTGGCTTTGAGGAGGAGGAGGAAGACCAACCACAACAGGCATCCCAGGGTGCTCGTTGTCACCTATCTGGTACCCGTGGTGTTGTACGTGGCTGGGGGAAGAAGATACCTTCAGTGACATCACTGAGGACGAGGAACGGGACATGAGTAGCTCGGCATCCAACCTTGTGCAAATGGGGTATTTCATGCTGTCGTGCCTGTTGAGGGACCCTCGTATAAAAAAGCTGAAGGAGAACGACCTGTACTGGGTGTCCACGCTACTAGACCCCCGGTATAAGCATAAAGTGCCAGAAATGTTACCAAATTACCACAAGTTGGATAGGATGCAGCATTTCCAAAATACATTAAAAAGTATGCTTTACACAGCGTATAAGGGTGATGTCACAGCACAACGTGAATCTAACAGGGGAAGAGCTGAAAGCAATCCTCCGACTCCCACGACCACGCCGGCAAGGACAGGACGCTTTACAGACGTGTTGTTGATGGAGGACATGTGGAGCTTTTTAACTCCTTTGCATCGCCACAGCCCTTTGGGGTCCACCCTCAGAGAACGACTCGACCGACAGGTAGCAGACTACCTTGCCTTAACTGCAGATCTCGACACTCTGAGGAGCGATGAACCCCTTGACTACTGGGTGTGCAGGCTTGAACTGTGGCCTGAGCTATCCCAATTTGCAATAGAACTTCTGGCCTGCCCCGCTTCAAGTGTCCTGTCAGAAAGGACCTTCAGTGCAGCAGGAGGTATTGTCACTGAGCAGAGAAGTCGCCTAGGTCAAAAAAGTCTAGATTACCTCACCTTTATTAAGATGAATGAGGGATGGATCCAGAAGGGACTGACATTGGGCGATACATTAGAGTATAAAAGGCCTGATGAGATGAGCTGCCTTGGGCTAAAAATGGTCCACACGCTGCTGTATTTTATCTTCGAATGCCGGATGACTTGCGTGACTTATCCGCCAACAACTAGGGTTCAAGCCGCAATGTTTTAGGACTTTCTGCCTGGGAAACAAACATCAATGTTTCTGCCCGCTGCTACAGCGGCTGCAACAATACCTAATTTTTCAGGCATGTGTACATGCCAAATTTTTCTGGCCTCTGGTGCTGCACTGTGGCTTCAAAAACCACACCACTCATATCTGGTGGCACAGTAGATTGCACGCGCAGTGCTCCAAATTTGAAGTAGGAGGACTGACCAAGCATCTTTTTCCATCTCCCGGTTCCTAAAATCCATGCCATAAACACGTTCCCTGGCGCCGCAACTGCCTCTGAGAACCTTACCATGGGTCACAGACCGCACGTCTTGTAATTCTCTGTCTGGGAAATTATCTATCAAATCTATCTATTTATCTAGCAAATCTATCTATCTATCTATCTATCTATCGTATCTATCAAATGTATATTGCATCTATTGATCTATCTATCTAATCTATGTATCTATCAAATCTATCTCGTGGCCGGACTGTTTTGTGACAGCCACTTGTGTTTCGGCCAAATGTCTGTCGGCCAAATGTCCGGCCACGATTGCACGCGCAGTGCCCCAAATTTGAAGTAGGAGGACCGACCAAACATCTTTTTCCATCTCCCGGTTCCTAAAATCCATGCCATATACATGTCCCCTGGCGCCGCAACTGTCTCTGGGAACCTTACCATGGGTCCCAGTCCGAACGTCTTGTAATTCTCTGTCTGGGAAATTATCTATCTATCAAACCTATCTATTTATCTATCAAATCAATCGTATCTATCAAATGTATATTGCATCTATTGATCAATCTATCTAATCTATGTATCTATGTATCTATCAAATCTATCTATCTCGTGGTTGTGCAAATGGACTGTTTGCGGTTGTTTGCGGTGCGTTAAACAGGGAGTTTTTCAGAATTTTCAGTTTGCGACATCACTATCCTGGAATGACTGATCAGCACTTATCTCTCTTTCACTTTCCTCTCCGCTTACATTTCTTTTTCTTCCTCTCCCTCCCCCCACTTTTTCTTGTAAAATTAAGACTACATTTATGGTATAACAGAAAGAGTGAGGGGGAAGCTGTTTCAATTTCTTCTTTAATTAATTTCAATGTCACTATGTAAAATATAACTGACATTTTTTTTCAGACTGGAGGGAGCTGCGTCTCCCAGATTGTATTATGCAACTTTTTTTTTTTATTCAATAAAGTCGGTTTAAAAAATAAATAAATGCCTGGGACAAGCATAAGGCTATCCTACAAACTAGATCAGTTTATACTGTTAGGTACTATCGGGCAGACTTGCTGGGCCTATGCCTCTTATCTGCCGTCAATATCTATGTTTCTATATTTATTAACACAAAACATATTTGCACTGTATAAATAAATATTTGTATTGCCAGATCAAAAATTCCCTTATCTCTGTCTATTGAAATCCGGTACAATAGAGCCAAAAAAACAATGTTAATGTATTTCTTTTTATCCCAGCCTGTAACGCAGCTTTCTTTCTTTTTATTCTCTATACGCTAGACAGAAGCTGTCATTATCCTACAAATGAAATCACCTATAGTATAGTCATAAACAGGCCTTCCCTTTGAGCAGGACGAGAGGGGCACCTGCCAGGGCCCCATGCTTTGGGGGCCCTGTACTTTCAGGGGTGAGGGTATGAGAAGGTGCAATGTATATCATGAAGAAGTGCTTATGGTATAAGGAGGTGTAATATATACTGTTATTTTTTATATAGGTAACACTGAATGTTGAAACAAGGGTGGGCCATACAGGGGGCAAGGCATACAGAGAGAAGGGAAGAGCACTGGGTCGTGGGGCCCTGCAGATTTCTCTTTCTCAGGGCCCCTCAAATGCTAAGGGTGTCCCTGGTCATAACAGAAAATATACAGACGATCACCTAACCTTTCCAACGGTATAAGTCTTGGGGATCTGTAAAAA
Source organism: Bombina bombina (assembly GCF_027579735.1). Taxonomy (NCBI): domain Eukaryota; kingdom Metazoa; phylum Chordata; class Amphibia; order Anura; family Bombinatoridae; genus Bombina; species Bombina bombina. The sequence continues at coordinate 334,149,869 of NC_069506.1, read as the reverse complement.
AAAAGTAAAAAGTTACAAATAAATATATTTAAAACAAGTTAAAAAAAAAAAAAAAAAGTTAAAAACCAGCTTAGCACCCAGGTGGGAAATGGCTTAGCAACCAAAGGGTTAAATATGAGTTTTGAAATATACATTGAATATGGTATTTTCCGTGTAATTTAAGAATGATTTGAATGGCAAAATGTAAATCTGAAGGTTTTAAAACCTATTTGTTTACTGTTTATGTAAGTTTATGCTTCATATGATTCAATGCACTTTTCATATGCTTATTTTATTGATCATTATCCTGTATGTATCTCTCCAATTACATATAGAAGTGTAGGTTACGTTCCTTAGTGATATACTCAACTCACAGTGTAAAATCTGACTGTAGATCATCCTGTTGTGAATCTTGTGGCACTGGTGGATTCTTTTAGATCATCTCACCTGAGAGGCCCCAAATGATGTTTCCCTTTATTCCAGGGGTATCAAGTTCTATGTAACTGGGGGCCAATGGCCAAGTGCACTTCACACATGGGGGCCACTTGAATAGAGTGATTGCTCTGGAACTAGATATACTAGGAACTGGAAGTGATATTTACCCAATTGTGAGCGCCAAGTAAAGTGATCATTCTGGAACTTTATAACTGTGTAAAAAGTGACATTTATCCAACCAGAGCATGGTGGGAGTCTACAATGTACAATGCATTCTTGTCTTTATATTTATTTAGTAAGTACCAGCATAGAATATCAACTTGTTACACCTCTTAGAACCTTAAAACAAATTGATTGGGCTCAAATGAACGATTTACCTAAAAACAAGGGAGGACCAGATTAAACTATCTTTAGGGCCACATATGGCTCCCGGGGTTGGTACTTTGAGACCACTGCCTTTATTAAATGTAATATTTGAATATCAAATTTGAAAAGCAAACCATAATAGTAATATTTGAATGCTGATTCGCATAGACACCAATGGGGTCTATTCCAATCCATTAGGAGAGCTTTGGGTAGTGTGTTTTATAAATTTCCTCAAGGTTTTCAATTCATACACATTCCAATCCATTAGAACTGCATTAGAGAACTTGGTGATCACTTGGCTTTCAAGTGACCTTGTACCACATAAACTTTATTTATTTGACAACTGTATTCCAGTTAATCAGTTTTGACCTGTTGGGAACACATTTTGACATTTTTCCAATGCCATATATTGGCTATAACCACATCTTTTCTCTTATAAGGTGTATCCAGTCCACGGGTTCGTCCATTACTTGTGGGATATTCTCCTTCCCAACAGGAAGTTGCAAGAGGACACCAACAGCAGAGCTGTCTATATAGCTCCTCCCCTAACTGCCACCCCCAGTCATTCTCTTGCAACTCTCGACAAGAAAGGAAGTATCAAGAGATATGTGGTGACTTAGTGTAGTTTTACCTTCAATCAAGAGTTTATTTTTAAACGGTACCGGCGTTGTACTGTTTTACTCTCTGGCAGAAATTAGAAGAAGAATTCTGCCTGGAGGTTTGATGATCTTAGCGGTTTGTAACTAAGGTCCATTGCTGTTCTAACACATAACTGAAGAATATGGGAAAATTTCAGTTGGGGGAACGGTCTGCAGATTACCTGCTTTGAGGTATGTTCAGTATTTCTAGAGAGATGAATAAGTTGTAGAAAATGCTGACAGAGCCTTGTGTATTTGAGGTAAGCCTGATGCAGTGATTTAACAGCGACTGGGATCATGCTTACAAAATGGGGTAATGCTCATGTTAATAATCATATTACTTAGTGACAAAACGTTTACATGATTTCATAAATAGGACGTTTTTTCTCTGAGGGAGATAAGTCTTTATTTGGGGCCTAGTTTCCACATGGCTAATCAGATACTCCTAGGAGTATTTTGTTAAGGCCCCTCTGGCAGCCAGTACATGGTGGGAGGGGCCTATTTTAGTGCTCTAACTGCTCATTTTTAATTCAGACTGAGACATCCAGCTTCCCTAGAGGAGTCCTCTGGCATCTGAGGACCATTTCAAAGGGGTTATTTCTGCACAAAATCGTTTTTTAAGGTAGGTAGGAGCCTCAGCAGAGCTGTGGCAAGGTGCTCAATTGACTTTTAACGTTTTTTAACGTTTTTCAATCCGGTTTGGGGCCTAAGGGGTTAATCATCAATTTGCAAGTGGGTGCAATGTTGCTTTAGTCCCTTACACACACTGTAAAAATTTCAAAGAATTACTGTATTTTTACACTGTTTTGCAGTTTAAGTGCTAGTTTTTTTCTCTTAAAGGCACAGTAACGTTTTTGTTTAATTGCTGTTTCACCTTTATTAAAGTGTTTTCCAAGCTTGCTTGTCTCATTACTAGTCTGTTAAACATGTCTGACATAGAGGAAACTCCTTGTTCAATATGTTTGGAAGCCATGGTGGAACCCCCTCTTAGAATGTGTACCAAATGTACTGATATTTCTATAAACTATAAAGACCATATTATGGCGCTTAAAGATTTATCTCCAGGGGATTCTCTGACTGAAAAGAGGGAGATTATGCCATCTAGCTCTCCCCATGTGTCAGAACCTATAACTCCCGCTCAAGTGACGCCAAGTACATCTAGCGCGTCTAATTCTTTTACCTTACAGGACATGGGGGCAGTTATGAATGCTACCCTCTCAGAGGTATTCTCCAAACTGCCAGGGTTACAAGGAAAGCGAGACAGCTCTGGGGCTAGAACTAATACAGAGCTTTCTGATGCTTTAATGCCTGTGTCCGATATACCCTCACAATCCTCAGAAGCCGAGGCAGGTGAGCTTCTATCTGTGGGTGACATTTCAGACTCAGGGAAGGCGTTACTTCAGTCTGATTCTGAAATGACAGCGTTTAAATTTAAGCTTGAAGACCTCCGCTTATTGTTTTTTTAGCGACTCTGGATGACTGTGACCCCATTGTGGTTCCAGAGAAATTGTGTAAAATGGACAAATACTTTGCAGTGCCTGTTTACACTGATGTTTTTCCAGTCCCTAAGAGGTTTTCAGAAATTATTACTAAGGAATGGGATAGACCAGGTGTGCCGTTCTCTCCCCCTCCTGCTTTCAAAAAGATGTTTCTCATAGATGCCGCCATACGGGACTCGTGGCAGACGGTTCCAAAGGTGGAGGGAGCAGTCTCTACCCTAGCTAAGCGTACAACTGTCCCCGTCGAGGACAGTTGTGCTTTCCTAGATCCTATGGAAAAAAAATTGGAGGGTCTCCTTAAGAAAATTTTTATACATCAAGGTTTTATTCTCCAGCCTCTTGCATGCATTGCCCCAGTTACTGCTGCAGCAGCTTTTTGGTTTGAGTCTCTTGAGGAGGCTCTACAGGTGGAGACCCCACTAGACGATATTCTAGACAGGATTAAAGCTCTTAAGTTAGCTAAATCCTTTATTTCTGACGCCATTTTTCATTTAGCCAAGCTAACGGCTAAGAATTCAGGTTTTGCCATTGCTTAAGTGCTGGTCAGCAGACGTTACTTCAAAGTCTAAGCTTCTTAACATCCCCTTCAAGGGACAGACCCTATTCGGGCCTGGTCTGAAGGAGATCATTTCTGATATTACTGGAGGAAAAGGTCACACCCTTCCTCAGGATAGGTCCAATAAGTTAAGAACAGAATAATTTTCGTTCCTTTCGAAACTTCAAGAGTGGCGCAGCTTCAGTTTCCTCTAATGCAAAACAAGAGGGAAATTTCGCCCAGTCCAAACCAGTCTGGAGACCTAACCAGGCTTGGAACAAGGGGAAGCAGGCCAAGAAACCTGCGGCTGCCTCTAAGACAGCATGAAGGAGTAGCCCCCGATCCGGGACCGGATCTAGTAGGGGGCAGACTTTCCCTCTTCACCCAGGCTTGGACAAGAGACGTCCAGGATCCCTGGGCATTAGAGATTGTTTCCCAGGGATATCTTCTGGACTTCAAAGCTTCATCTCCCAAGGGGAGATTTCATCTCTCACAATTATCTGTAAACCAGATAAAGAGAGAGGCATTCTTACGTTGTGTTCAAGACCTACTGGTTATGGGAGTGATACACCCAGTTCCAAGGGAGGAACAGGGGCAGGGCTTCTATTCAAATCTGTTTATAGTTCCCAAAAAAGAGGGAACTTTCACACCAATCTTGAATCTCAAGATCCTAAACAAATTTCTCAGGGTCCCATCCTTCAAGATGGAGACTATCTGAACCATCCTCCCTATGATCCAGGAGGGTCAATATATGACTACCGTGAACTTAAAGGATGCTTATCTCCACATTCCGATTCACAAAGATCATCATCAGTTCCTCAGGTTCGCCTTCTTAGACAGGCATTACCAGTTTGTGGCTCTTCCCTTCGGGTTAGCCACGGCACCAAGAATCTTTACGAAGGTTCTAGGGTCCCTACTGGCGGTTCTAAGACCACGGGGCATAGCAGTGGCTCCTTACCTAGACGACATTCTGATACAGGCGTCAACTTTTCAAATCGCCAAGTCCCATATGGACATTGTTCTGGCCTTTCTGAGGTCTCACGGGTGGAAGGTGAACAAAGAAAAGAGTTCTCTCTCCCCTCTCACAAGAGTTTCCTTCCTAGGAACACTGATAGATTCAGTAGAAATTAAAATTTTTCTGACAGAGGTCAGATTATCAAAGCTTCTAACCTGCCGTGCTCTTCATTCCACTTCTCGGCCGTCAGTGGCTCAGTGTATGGAAGTAATCGGCCTAATGGTAGCGGCATTGAACATAGTTCCGTTTGCCCGCCTACATCTCAGACCACTGCAACTTTGCATGCTCAATCAGTGGAATGGGGACTACACAGATTTGTCCCCTCTGCTAAATCTGTATCAAGAGACCAGGGATTCTCTTCTCTGGTGGTTATCTCGGGTCCATCTGTCCAGGGGAATGAGTTTCCGCAGGCCAGAGTGGACTATAGTGACGACAGATGCCAGCTTTCTGGGCTGGGGCGCGGTCTGGAACTCCCTGAAGGCTCAGGGTTCATGGACTCAGGAGGAAGCCCTCCTTCCGATAAACATTCTGGAACTGAGAGCGATATTCAATGCTCTTCAGGCTTGGCCTCAACTAGCTGCGGTCAGGTTAATCAGATTTCAGTCGGACAATATCACAACTGTAGCCTATATCAACCATCAGGGGGAACAAGAAGCCCCTGGCAATATTAGATGTTTCAAAGATAATTCTATGGGCAGAGGTTCACTCTTGCCATCTCTCAGCTATCCATATCCCAGGAGTAGAGAACTGGGAAGCGGATTTTCTAAGTCGGCAGACTTTTCATTCGGGGGAGTGGGAGCTCCATCCGGAGGTATTTGCCCAGCTGATTCAACTATGGGGCAAACCAGAACTGGATCTGATGGCGTCTCGTCAGAACGCCAAGCTTCCTTGTTACGGGTCCAGGTCAAGGGATCCCCAGGCAGCGCTGATAGATGCTCTAGCAGCGCCCTGGTCCTTCAGCCTGGCTTATGTGTTCCCACCATTTCCTCTCTTCCCTCGTCTGATTGCCAAGATCAAGCGGGAGAGAGCTTCTGTGATTTTGATAGCACCTGCGTGGCCACGCAGGACTTGGTATGCAGATCTGGTGGACATGTCATCCCTTCCACCATGGTCTCTGCCGCTGAGGCAGGACCTTCTACTCCAAGGTCCATTCAAACATCCAAATCTAATTTCTCTGCGGCTGACTGCTTGGAGATTGAACGCATGATTTTGTCAAAACGTGGTTTCTCCAAGTCGGTTATTGATGCCTTAATTTAGGCTCGAAAGCCTGTCACCAGGAAAATCTATCATAAGATATGGTGTAAATATCTTCATTGGTGTGAATCCATGGGTTACTCATGGAGTAAAGTCAGGATTCCTAGGATATTATCCTTTCTCCAAGAAGGATTGGAGATGGGATTGTCAGCTAGTTCCTTAAAGGGACAGATTTCTGCTCTGCCTATTCTTCTGCACAAGCATCTGGCAGATGTTCCAGGCGTTCAGGCATTTTGTCAGGCTTTAGTTAGAATCAAGCCTGTGTTTAAACCTGTTGCTCCGCCATGGAGTTTAAATTTAGTTCTTAAAGTTCTTCAAGGGGTTCCGTTTGAACCTCTGCATTCCATAGATATCAAGCTTTTATCTTGGAAAGTTCTGTTTTTGGTAGCTATATCTTCGGCTCGTAGAGTTTCAGAGTTATCTGCCTTACAGTGTGATTCCCCTTATCTGATCTTCCATGCAGATAAGGTAGTTTTGCATACCAAACCTGGGTTTCTTCCTAAGGTGGTATCTAATAAGAATATCAATCAGGAGATTGTTGTTCCGTCACTGTGTCCTAATCCTTCTTCAAAGAAGGAACGTCTATTACACAATCTTGACGTGGTTCGTGCTTTAAAGTTTTATTTACAAGCTACTAAGGATTTTCGTCAAACATCTGCATTGTTTGTTGTCTTCTCTGGATAGAGGAGAGGCCAAAAGGCTTCAGCATCTTCTCTATCTTTTTGGCTGAGAAGCATAATCCGTTTAGCTTATGAGACTGCTGGCCAGCAGCCTCCTGAAAGTATTACAGCTCATTCCACTAGAGCGGTAGCTTCCACATGGGCTTTTAAAAATGAGGCCTCTGTTGAACAGATTTGTAAGGCGGCGACTTGGTCTTCGCTTCATACTTTTTCTAAATTCTACAAATTTGATACTTTTGCTTCCTCGGAGGCTATTTTTGGGGAAAGGTCTTGCAGGCAGTGGTGCCTTCTGTTTAAGTTCCTGCCTTGTCCCTCCCTTCATCCGTGTCCTAAAGCTTTGGTATTGGTATCCCACAAGTAATGGATGAACCCGTGGACTGGATACACCTTACAAGAGAAAACAAAATTTATGCTTACCTGATAAATTTCTTTCTCTTGTGGTGTATCCAGTCCACGGCCCGCCCTGTTACTTTAAGGCAGGTGTTTTTTATTTTTAAACTACAGTCACCACTGCACCCTATAGTTTCTCCTTTTTCTTGCTTGTCTTCGGTCGAATGACTGGGGGTGGCAGTTAGGGGAGGATCTATATAGACGGCTCTGCTGTGGGTGTCCTCTTGCAACTTCCTGTTGGGAAGGAGAATATCCCACAAGTAATGGATGAACCCGTGGACTGGATACACCACAAGAGAAAAAAATGTATCAGGTAAGCATAAATTTTGTTTTTCATTGATGTTTCATTGACTAAGGATCAGGATACTTTTGAGTTGAAAAGTTGACAGCTCATTTATGGGAAGACAGCTGATGAATGTAACCGATTTCTCTTTGTAATAGGATATTTTCAGAACTCTAAAGCTGACATCCAACTACGCAACAATGTATCTCAGTGGCTTATCATTTTCGTAGGACAACATATATGGTAAGATTTGATTTTTGTAGATCATATAAAATATATGGGTTCCCAAAACATTCTGGCTTTTAGAACAAGTCAAGCTCTTTATTTTACCATCTTGGCCTTGCATATGACGTTTGGGTAGGTTGAGGGTCAGTCTGCGTTACTATGCATTATGCCTGGGTTCCTGATATTGAATACTATTATAGGATATTATGCATGACATTGAAGTAATTAGAAAGGCTATAACTCTACAGTTCATTGCGCACAGCGCCGAGTTGCTAAGATATGTGTGTTTAGATCAATACTGCTGGAGGGTTAGACAATGATTAACAGTTTGTCGGACAAAATTTCTTTTTATAATGAATACCTCTTTATCATAAATGCTGTTTAACTGTTATGGAAAATAAAACAAGCCAGAAACTGGTCTAACAACTGCGAATATTTATTTCTTAGGACAAATATTTGTATAATCAATAACATCACATAAATCACTGTCATATTAATGAAATCAGATCACACACCCTATTTCATTTCTAAATACTATTTTAGTAGTAAATGAAAAGTAACTATGTTCTCCCTTGTTTGTGTTTTTTAAATTCAATTCAGGTGTTACATTTCTTATCCCTTTAAAGGGACAGTCTAGTCAAAATTAAACTTTTATGATTCAGATAGAGCAGAAACTTTAAGCAACTTTCTAATTTACTCTTATTATCAAATTTACTTTATTCTCTTGGTATCTTTATTTGAAAAAGCAATAATGTAAGGTTAGGAAACCGTCAATTTTTTTTAATGCAACTGGGTATCACTTTCTGATCAGCAAGCGCTACCCAGGTGCTGAACCAGCAATGTGCCGGCTCCTAAGCTTACATTCAAATAAAGACACCAAGAGAATGAAGAAAAAATGATAATAGGAGTAAATTAAAAAGTTGCTGCTCTATCTGAATCATGAAAGTTTAATTATGACTAGACTGTCCCTTTAAGAATAACTTAAAAGGGACGAGAAAATAACAAAAATACTTTAATGGTAAAGACAGAGCTTGTAAATTTAAGAGAATTTCTAATTCACCACTATTATGAAATGTACTCCATTCTCTTTGTATCATTTGTTGAAAAGCATACCTAGGTAGTCTCATGAGCAGCAATGCGCTACTAGGAGCTAGTTGCTGATAGGCAGCTCTGCACCATCTGGTGATCTAATGGCCAGGTTCCAGTGGTGCATTGCTTCCCTGCAGCTGAGTTTAACTATGAGTTTAACCACTTAGCTGTCCTAGATAGGCAAAAGAAGAGAACATTATATAAACCTAGGTTACATTATGGTGGTCCCCATTGCTTTATGAACAATATAACCTTAGTTATTTTTTCAACATTTAAAAAAGTTTTAAAATAAACATCTGCATATTTTTCTCAGACTTATCTTTGCTTTGCATCAATCATTTTATTGAGCTGTTACTTTAATGTCAACAGCATTTGTTTAATTTCTCTAAAGAGTCGTTATTTGCTAAGTAAGAACACAGTCACGAGTTATTCGGATAATTCCAGTTTTCTTTTTCACAGAAACTAAATTAATGTCTTTACGTTTTCTACAGAAAATATAAAGTTATTACATAAATATTGTCTCTTACTAAGCACAAAATCATCCAGTTACTCAGCTTATCTGTTCAGTGAACACATCTGGTATAAAGAGATAGGGAGGAGACGAAAGTGGCACTTTTAAGATGAAAAACAGGATTGATTAGGTACAGATATAGAAATGACAGGGGTCTCATAAGGATACCCTGGTGCTACCCACTCCTGAAAAGTACAATATAGGGGTATGGAGCTATAGGGTGCAGCTATTTCTAAAATATGTAACTTAAGGCAATGTCCTAACAAAGGCCCTTTTAAGGGCTATTGTTGGTTTAGCATTAGATTAGGGGTGTTTTTATTTTGGAGGGCTTTTTTATTTTCATAGGGGTTAGGTTTAATTTTTTTATTTTGGATCATTTTGCTTATTATTTTCTGTAATGTTAAACTTTTTTATTTCTTTCATGTAATTAGCAAGAGTCCATGAGCTAGTGACGTATGGGATATACATTCCTACCAGGAGGGGCAAAGTTTCCCAAACCTCAAAATGCCTATAAATACACCCCTCACCACACCCACAAATCAGTTTTACAAACTTTGCCTCCCGTGGAGGTGGTGAAGTAAGTTTGTGCTAGATTCTACGTTGATATGCACTCCGCAGCAGGTTGGAGCCCGGTTTTCCTCTCAGCGTGCAGTGAATGTCAGAGGGATGTGAGGAGAGTATTGCCTATTTGAATTCAATGATCTCCTTCTACGGGGTCTATTTCATAGGTTCTCTGTTATCGGTCGTAGAGATTCATCTCTTACCTCCCTTTTCAGATCGACGATATACTCTTATATACCATTACCTCTACTGATTCTCGTTTCAGTACTGGTTTGGCTTTCTACTACATGTAGATGAGTGTCCTGGGGTAAGTAAATCTTATTTTTGTGACACTCTAAGCTATGGTTGGGCGCTTTTATATAAAGTTCTAAATATTTGTGTTTAAACATTTATTTGCCTTGATTCAGGATGTTCAATATTCCTTATTTCAGACAGTCAGTTTCATTATTTGGGATAATGCATTTGAATAATCAATTTTTTTCTTACCTTAAAATTTGACTTTTTTCTCTGTGGGCTGTTAGGCTCGCGGGGCTGAAAATGCTTCATTTTATTGCGTCATTCTTGGCACGGACTTTTTTGCCGCAAAAAAATTTCTAAGTTATTTCCGGCGTCGTACTTGTCACCAGAAGTTGCGTCATTTTTGACGTTTTTGCGCCAAAAGTGTCAGCGTTACCGGATGTGGCGTCATTTTTGGCGCTAAAAGCATTTAGGCGCCAAATAATGTGGGCGTCTTTTTTGGCGCTAAAAAATATGGGCGTCATTATTGTCTCCACATTATTTAAGTCTCATTGTTTATATAGCTGGTTGCTAGAAGCTTGTTCATTGGCATTTTTTTCCCATTCCTGAAACTGTCATTTAAGGAATTTGATCAATTTTGCTTTATATGTTGTTTTTTCTATTACATATTGCAAGATGTCTCAGATTGACCCTGGATCAAAAGCTACTTCTGGAAAAACGCTTAACTGAGTTCAGTTCTACCAAAGCTAAGTTCATTTATTTTAAATGTTATAAATGTTTATCTTTAGCTATGGTTTGTAATAAGTTATTATGATATACTTTTACATGCAGAACCCATTAGTATTTATGCTTTATTGCCATTCTTACATCTTATGTACAAGAAATATTTAAAAGATTTATAAGAAATATTTTTCTGATTCTATTTTAAAGGCTTTGTCTGACTTCGTGCCTTCTAATAAAATTTTTAGGTCTCTTTCACTTCTTTTTTAATTATTGAAGTTTCAAATGACCAACAACATACTGTTTTATCCTTCTCTGATGATGTTTTTTCTCTTTCAGAATTTTCTTCATCAGATATTGACACTAACAAATCTACTTTTTTATTATTTCTTTATTAAAGTACATTTGTTCTTTGTTGAAAAGGTGTTGATTATTTTGGATATTAAGGTAACTAGTTCTTTAAGACTAGCTGACACTATTTCTGCTTATTTATTCTTCTGTGTTTTCAGAAGTTTTCTTTCCAATTCCTCATACTAGGGAATGGAATAGGCTGATAATTTTCTTTTATTCCTTCTTCTAAGGTTTTAAACTATATTCTTTGCCAGCAGTTAAATTCAATTTGGAGGGTTCTCCAATTTATTGGGGCTATCTCTACTCCTACTAATTATGCTATTGTTTCTATAGCAAAATAGTATTTATTTTCCTTTAGATGGTTGTATCTTATTTATGGAAAATTATTTAGTTTCAGGTACTTTTCTTGGTCCTGTGATTTATTTGGATGTTGCAATTGCTTCATTTTTGTTCTGTTTACTTTAAGATCAAGTATCAGATTATGATTTATTTTAGCATTCTTAAGGGACAACATTTACTAGACTAGGTGCTGTTGCATTTGTCTTGTTGTTTTGCATTTATTGATTATGCAAGTCCACTGTATTGACTGTTCCTTTAACTGGTCTATCATGCTAATAATTTCATTTGTGTCTTCATTTTATTGAATATTTTCGCAAATGAGGGTTAATCTATGTCTTTAGCTATTTTAGCTAGAAGAATTTTGTGATTTTTTAAAAAAAATAAAATAAAAAAAAATCCATATTTCTTTTGTTCTAAGATAATCAATTATTTGTTTTATAATTGGATTCAATTATTAACTGTTACTCTGGGCTTCAAGATTGAGTTCTAAGACTAAAACTTTAAGCTTATACTAGTTTGGTTGTTCTTTTTAAGGAACGAATTCCTGAGTTCTTTCCCAAGTAACATGTTTATAATTGGGGTTCGAAATCAGCTCCCTAATATTGCGATGTACGTGCCGTATTCCAGCTTGGCTGGTAAAGGGCAGGTTAAGACTTCTTTGAAATTTATTTGGTTCTATTTTGTCCAAATTTCTTTGATTTTATTCCAGTAAGGCTAACACTTTCTTTTAGTGTGTTTCTGTCCTATATATTTTGGGTACTGTTGAAGCATGGCTGGGCACCCATGGGGTTCAAGCGCTGCTCAGACCTGGAATCTTCTGGGGTATTTCTTCCAGTTCCTTTTTTAGGAACCGGGATTGGCGTTTTATTCAAACTATTTTGCCTTTTTATGGTCATTGATAGCATTATTTGTTTTCATTAGATACAATAAATGCATATTTTCATTTTTCTGTTTTCATTCAGATTATTTTCTGAGGATGCGGAATCTCATATGTTTCACTTGCTCTTCAGGACATAGTTAGAGGATCTTTTTTTTTTGAAAGCTCTTGATTCCTCACACAAGGGTCACCTTTTTTAGGTTTCCAGATAGTTTGTGTCACTGTCTTTGTCTCTATCAGACAAGGGATAATTCTATTGGGTTCCGTCTGTCGGTACCTTTAGTCTCTATTATTTCCTTCAGTTGCTATATATGCATAGAAGTTTAGGTCTTATGGCCACAGCATTGGATTCAATTCCCTTTGCTCATTTTCACTAGAAAGAACCTTTCCAGTCTTTTATGAGTGTTGTTTCTTCTAGAACATGGTTGGAGGATCAAAGTTCGTTGATTCCTCAGACAAGGGTAACCTTTTTAGGTTTCCTGATAGATTCAGTGTCCTTGACTCTGTCTCTGACGGACAAGAGACGTCTGAAATTGGTTTCAGCTTGTCGAAACCTTCAGTCTCAATCTTTCCCTTCGGTAGCCTTATGCATGGAAATTCTAGGTCTTATGACTGCTGCATTGGACGCGGTCCCCTTTGCTCGTTTTCACATGCGACCTCTTCAGCTCTGTATGCTGAACCAGTGGTGCAGGGATTATACAAAGATATCTCAATTAATATCTTTAAAACCGATTGTACGACACTCTCTGACGTGGTGGACAGACCTCCGTCGTTTAGTTCAGGGGGCTTCTTTTGTTCTTCCAACCTGGACTGTGATTTCAACAGATGCAAGTCTGACAGGTTGGGGAGCTGTTTGGGGGTCTCTGACAGCACAAGGGGTTTGGGAATCTCAGGAGGTGAGATTACCAATCAATATTCTGGAACTCCGTGCAATTTTCAGAGCACTTCAGTCATGACCTCTTCTAAAGAGAGAGTCGTTCATTTGTTTTCAGACGGACAATGTCACAACTGTGGCATATGTCAATCATCAAGGAGGGACTTACAGTCCTCTGGCTATGAAAGAAGTATCTCAAATTCTGGTATGGGCGGAATGCAGCTCCTGTCTAATTTCTGCGGTTCATATCCCAGGTATAGACAATTGGGAAGCAGATTATCTTAGTCGCCAAACGTTACATCCGGGCGAATGGTCTCTTCACCCAGAGGTATTTCTTCAGATTATTCAAATGTGGGGACTTCCAGAAATAGATCTGATTGCTTCTCATATAAACAAGAAGCTTCCCAGGTATCTGTCCAGATCCAGGGATCCTCAGGCGGAGGCAGTGGATGCATTGTCACTTCCTTGGAAGTATCATCCTGCCTATATCTTTCCGCCTCTAGTTCTTCTTCCAAGAGTAATTTCCAAGATTCTAAAGGAGTGCTTGTTTGTTCTGCTGGTGGCTCCAGCATGGCCTCACAGGTTTTGGTATGCAGATCTTGTCCGGATGGCCTCTTGCCAACCGTGGACTCTTCCGTTAAGACCAGACCTTCTTTTACAAGGTCCTTTTTTCCATCAGGATCTCAAATCCTTAAATTTGAAGGTATGGAGATTGAACGCTTGATTCTCAGTCATAGAGGTTTCTCTGACTCTCTGATTAATACTATGTTACAGGCTCGTAAATCTGTATCTAGGAAGATATATTATCGAGTCTGGAAGATTTACATTTCTTGGTGTTTTTCTCATCTTTTTTCTTGGCATTCTTTTAGAATTCCTAGAATTTTACAGTTTCTTCAGGATGGTTTGGATAAAGGTTTGTCTGCAAGTTCCTTGAAAGGACAAATCTCTGCTCTTTCTGTTCTTTTTCACAGAAAGATTGCTAGTCTTCCTGATATTCATTGTTTTGTACAAGCTTTGGTTCGTATAAAACCTGTTATTAAGTCAATTTCTCCTCCTTGGAGTTTGAATTTGGTTCTGGGGGCTCTTCAAGCTCCTCCGTTTGAACCTATGCATTCGCTGGACATTAAATTACTTTCTTGGAAAGTTTTGTTTCTTTTGGCCATCTCTTCTGCTAGAAGAGTTTCTGATTTATCTGCTCTTTCTTGTGAGTCTCCTTTTCTGATTTTTCATCAGGATAAGGCGGTGTTGCGAACTTCTTTTAAATTTTTACCTAAGGTTGTGAATTCTAACAACATTAGTAGAGAAATTGTGGTTTCTTCATTGTGTCCTAATCCTAAGAATTCTAAGGAAAGATCGTTGCATTCTTTGGATGTAGTTAGAGCTTTGAAATATTATGTTGAAGCTACTAAAAATTTCCGAAAGACTTCTAGTCTATTTGTTATCTTTTCCGGTTCTAGGAAAGGTCAGAAGGCCTCTGCCATTTCTTTGGCGTCTTAGTTAAAGTCTTTGATTCATCATGCTTATGTCGAGTCGGGTAAAACTCCACCTCAAAGGATTACAGCTCATTCTACTAGGTCAGTTTCTACTTCCTGGGCGTTTTGGAATGAAGCTTCGGTTGATCAGATTTGCAAAGCAGCAACTTGGTCTTCTTTGCATACTTTTACTAAATTCTACCATTTTGATGTGTCTTCTTCTGAAGCAGTTTTTGGTAGAAAAGTACTTCAGGCAGCTGTTTCAGTTTGATTCTTCTGCTTATAATTTCAGTTTTTTTCATTATAAGATTTAAACTTTATTTTGGGTGTGGATTATTTTCAGCGGAATTGGCTGTCTTTATTTTATCCCTCCCTCTCTAGTGACTCTTGCGTGGAAGATCCACATCTTGGGTATTCATTATCCCATACGTCACTAGCTCATGGACTCTTGCTAATTACATGAAAGAAAACATAATTTATGTAAGAACTTACCTGATAAATTAATTTCTTTCATATTAGCAAGAGTCCATGAGGCCCACCCTTTTTTGTGGTGGTTATGATTTTTTTTGTATAAAGCACAATTATTCCAATTCCTTATTTTTTATGCTTTCGCACTTTTGTCTTATCACCCCACTTCTTGGCTATGCGTTAAACTGATTTGTGGGTGTGGTGAGGGGTGTATTTATAGGCATTTTGAGGTTTGGGAAACTTTGCCCCTCCTGGTAGGAATGTATATCCCATACGTCACTAGCTCATGGACTCTTGCTAATATGAAAGAAATGAATTTATCAGGTAAGTTCTTACATAAATTATGTTTTTTTGTAATCTTAGATTAATTTTATCTTAGTTTATTTATTTTTAAGTAATGTTATCGTTTTTATTTTAATTGTTTGTAACTTAGTATTTTTTTAATTTAGGTAATTGGGGTTAATTTATGGGGTGTTAAATTATGGGATGTTAGGTTAGGGGGTTTAGTAATTTAATAAGTTATTTGCATTGTGAGGGTTTGGCGGTTTAGGGGTTAATCGTTTTATTAGGATTATTGCATTGTGTTGGTTTGGTGGATTAGGGCTAATAGGTTAATTAAGTTTATTGCGTTGGTGGAGGATGGCAGTTTAGGGGTTAATAGTTTTAATAGGGACTTTGCGATATGGGTGAATGGCGGATTAGGGGTTAATAGTTTATTAAGGTATTTTGCGTTGTGGGGTGATGGTGGTTTAGGGGTTAATAGTTTAATTAGATGTTTTGCGATGTGGGGGTTTGGCAGATTAGGGGTTAATATACTTTATTAGTTATTGCGGTGGGGATGATGGTTGACAGCTAGATAGATATTGAGCATGCGTTAGGTGTTGGTGATACCGATTTGTGATGCGGTTCTACATTAGCTTATGGGAGTAAAAATTGCGGGCGGCGGGTGAAATATACGTGCCGCATTTATATGCGGCACTGTATATGTGATACCATAACCACATAAAAACTGGCATCGCCAGCCTTTGCGGGCAATGCCACATATGTAATCTTGCCCGGTATGTACATATCCTCAACAACAATGCACTACTGGGAGCTAGCTGGTGATGGGTACCTGCACACATTACCATTTTGTCATTGGTTCACCAGATATTTTCAGCTGGCTCCAGGTAACACGTTGCTTCTCTGGAGGTGACTTTAACCATGTGTTTAATATCTATGCACGGGTTAAACACATATTGATATACAAACAATTGTGTATTAATAAAATGCTGCAACGTAACATATCAAAACTAATAAAATGTGTAGATCGTTTCATTCTTTAGATATCCTTTATGTAAGAAATAGCAATGCACATGGGTGAGCCAATCACACGAGGCATCTATGTGCAGCCACCAATCAGCAGCTACTGAGCCTATCTAGATATGCTTTTCAGAAAAGTATATCTAAAGAATGAAGCAAATTAGATAATAGAAGTAAATTGGAATGTTGTTTAAAATTATATTTTCTATCTGAATCATGAAAGAAAAAAGTTGGGTTTAATGTCCCTTTAACAGGCCAGATGTTGAGGATATCTGAACTGAAGCACAGGTGAAATAATCAGCTGATTAGTAAACGGTTATTTTACTGCTCTCATCCAAGGTAATGCTTAAAACCTGACCTGTTGGGAAGTGTCCATGGTTGAAGGAGCAGCAATGCACTACTGGGAGTTAGCTAAGCACTTAAAGTAAGCCAATAACAAGAGGCATATATGTGCAGCCACCAATCAGCAGCTAGCTCCCAGTAGTGCTTTGTTGGCCCTGCGCCTACCTAGGTAATCTTTTCAACAAAGGATAGAAAGAGAACTAAGGAAATTAGATAACCGAAGAAAATTGGTAACTTGTTTAAAATCTCATGCTCTAAAGAAACAAATGTGGGGATTATATCATATATGATTTGTAAGGACAATGGACCAGTGTTGAAATTCAGCCTAAAATGAAGTATTTTGGCAACTATAGTGTTTAGCTTTGTGGAGTGTGAATCAGATTAAAGGGAGTTTTTAAAAAACATTTCATAGAAATTAGCTGCGTATATTTTATGGGAGACGAGATTAAAACAAGTTCTGCCAAGAGAAAACTTACTGATTTAGTGGGATCCCGAGCACAAGATTCTTTCTTTGTAGCTGAGAATAGATAAACAGCTTATTTACAGCCAGTGAAATCTGCTTGATTTGCAGACCATGGAGTAAACAACACAATATTTGTCATTATAATGAGTTATTTACATGAGGCTGATTTTGGTGTTTAAAATCCTGTTTACTGGAAGTTTTAAATTAATTGTATTGGAAATATGTTGTCATCCTTTCTCACTACACTGTTAAGGGGACAGCGTACCTGGCCAAACAGCTGATAAGCATTCATTGCATTCAAAGCTGCTGCAGGAACACCATTGCAAATGGGTTTTACTCTCATCCCTCACTGGGGTTTGAATTCTGCTGCTGCCTCTTGTTTACATACTTTTTCTATTGCAAATACTGCAGTATTTAATTTCTCAGTGTAGCTGGTGGTTTCAACAGAAAAAAACGCTATTTTAAATGACAAAGTAAAGGAGAAATAGTTATTTGTAAACAATTTAATACACTCCAGCATATAAAAGGGATCATTGGGAAAATATTAAACAGGCAAAAAATTTACAATGTTACTTTGAGTATTTTTGAACTAATAAAGCTCACTATGTGATGATAGGACAGGCTTGGTGATCTAATCTGGAACATCTGGACGACACACAGGGAGGGACAGAGGGTGGCTGCCAATGCTGATGTATTTAAATGATCAACAGCAATAAATCAAACACAGATCTGCAGTTAAACAGTGCCCAGTTGTATAACGTGTGCATTTTTTTATTAAAATATAATGAAAAGCTGCAAAAACCATTTACACATTTGCTAAATGTGATACATATAATTCTACTCCGGAATATAATCTCTGTAGCTCTTTTATAGAGCATTTAACTGAATGTTTAAAGAAGCATACAAGTCTTGCATCATGTCTACGACAAAACCATATTTTGTTCAGCCAATCAAATACAATTATTCTGCCATGGATGCACAACAGCTCACATGATATGGCCTGTGATTGGCTTATTATCAAATTGTTCTTTAGTTAAAAAAAATGTGATGAATTTGAATGCAGGCTCATTTGGCTGATAAGCTGTTTACGTGTGTGTTTTAGGAGCCAATTTCAATATTTTAGAAGAACACTTGTTTCTGTACATAGATTTTTCACTTTAAACTAGTGGCTGGCATAGAAGAATCCAACAACACAAAATGCCACTCTAATGTGTAACAGTAAATGGTTAAACTGTCCAAATAATAAATCACTAGTCAAAAGACTTCCTAAGTCAACCTAGAAAGCCAAACAGGAGTCACATCCACAGAAGCTGTCATAGTATGTGGCCATAATACCTATATGCTAAAAATCCCTTGAAAGTGATACAGCATAGCTGTAAAAATCTGATAAAATATCATCTTAACATCTCTATGTAAAAAAGAAAGATGTTTTACCTCAAAAGGTTTTAGCTTGAAAGAGTAAGTGCTCTGGTAACAGAAATACTTCAGCTACTGGTTAAAAAAACTGTCAGTATTCTCTACAGAAAATTTAGCAGTGTAATATTTTCTAATATTATATCACTCACTGCTATCCAAAGCACAAATTAATTGCATAACTTAACATAAATGTATTTAATGATAATGGGCTAGATTACAAGTGGAGCTCTAAATTATTGTGCGCTCGCGCGATAAACAACCAGCCATTACAAGTGGCTCAGAAAATTAACCAGAAATTAAATATCTGGTTAATTTTCTAAAAGTGCCCCAATAGCCCTCAAAATACTGGGCATTATAATTTTTTTATTAAAAATAAAAATTAGCTTTTCTCTTGTTAAGTGTATCCAGTCCACGGATCATCCATTACTTGTGGGATATTCTCCTTCCCAACAGGAAGTTGCAAGAGGATCACCCACAGCAGAGCTGCTATATAGCTCCTCCCCTAACTGCCATATCCAGTCATTCTCTTGCAACTCTCAACAAAGATGGACGTAGTAAGAGGAGAGTGGTGTATTATAGTTTAGTTTCTTAACTTCAATCAAAAGTTTGTTATTTTTAAATGGTACCGGAGTGTACTGTTTTATCAAAGGCAGCATTAGAAGAAGAATCTGCCTGTGATTTCTATTATCTTAGCAGAAGTAACTAAGATCCATTGCCGTTCTCACATATTCTGAGGAGTGAGGTAACTTCAGAGGGGGAATGGCGTGCAGGTTTCCCTGCAATAAGGTATGTGCAGAAAAATGCTAGAAAATGCTAGAAATGCTAGAAAAATGCTGCTGATACCGGATTAATGTAAGTTAAGCCTAAATGCAGTGATTTAATAGCGACTGGTATCAGGCTTATTAACAGAGATACATACTCTTATAAAAGTGTAATATAAAACGTTTGCTGGCATGTTAATCGTTTTTATATATGCTTTGGTGATAAAACTTATTGGGGCCTAGTTTTTTCCACATGGCTGGCTTTATTTTTGCCTAGAAAGTTTCCTGAGGCTTTCCACTGTTATAGTATAAAAGTTACAGTTGGTGCAGTTAAAATTACAAACTGTGACATTCAGCTTCCCTCAGCAGTCCCCTGCATGCTATAGGACATCTCTGAAGGGCTCAAAAGGCTTCTGTTATGACTGTTTTAAAAAATGTATTTTTCGTTTTGTTAATCTGTTTTTTGTATTAAGGGGTTAATCATCCATTTGCAAGTGGGTGCAATGCTCTGCTAACTTGTTACATACACTGTAAAAATTTCGTTAGTGTAACTGCCTTTTTTCACTGTTATTTCAAATTTTGCCAAAATTTGTTTCTCTTAAAGGCACAGTAACGTTTTTTATATTGCTTGTTAACTTTGTTTAAAGTGTTTTCCAAGCTTGCTAGTCTCATTGCTAGTCTGTACAAACATGTCTGACACAGAGGAAACTACTTGTTCATTATGTTTAAAAGCCATGGTGGAGCCCCATAGGAGAATCTGTACTAAATGTATTGATTTCACCTTAAACAGTAAAGATCAGTCTTTATCTATTAAAGAATTGTCACCAGAGGGGTCTGTCGAGGGGGAAGTTATGCCGACTAACTCTCCCCACGTGTCGGACCCTTCGCCTCCCGCTCGAGGGACGCACGCTAATATGGCGCCAAGTACATCAGGGATCCCCATAGCGATTACTTTGCAGGACATGGCTGCAATCATGAATAATACCCTGTCACAGGTATTAGCCAGATTGCCTGAATTGAGAGGCAAGCGCGATAGCTCTGGGGTTAGACGAGATACAGAGCGCGTAGATGCTGTAAGAGCCATGTCTGATACTGCGTCACAATATGCAGAACCTGAGGACGGAGAGCTTCAGTCTGTGGGTGACGTCTCTGAATCGGGGAGACCTGATTCAGAGATTTCTAATTTTAAATTTAAGCTTGAGAACCTCCGTGTGTTACTTTGGGAGGTATTAGCTGCTCTGAATGACTATGACACAATTGCAGTGCCAGAGAAATTGTGTAGGCTGGATAAATACTATGCAGTGCCGGTGAGTACTGATGTTTTTCCAATACCTAAAAGGCTTACAGAAATTATTAGTAAGGAGTGGGATAGACCCAGTGTGCCCTTTTCCCCACCTCCTATATTTAGAAAAATGTTTCCAATAGATGCCACTACACGGGACTTATGGCAGACAGTCCCTAAGGTGGAGGGAACAGTTTCTACTTTAGCAAAGCGTACCACTATCCCGGTTGAGGACAGTTGTGCTTTTTCAGATCCAATGGATAAAAAATTAGAGGGTTACCTTAAGAAAATGTTTATTCAACAAGGTTTTATTTTACAGCCCCTTGCATGCATTGCGCCTGTCACTGCTGCGGTGGCGTTCTGGTTTGAGGCCCTGGAAGAGGCCATCCATACAGCTCCATTGACTGAAATTATTGACAAGCTTAGAACACTTAAGCTAGATAACTCATTTGTTTCTGATGCCATTGTTCATTTGACTAAACTAACGGCTAAGAATTCCGGATTCGCCATCCAGGCGCGTAGGGCGCTATGGCTTAAATCCTGGTCAGCTGATGTGACTTCAAAGTCTAAATTACTTAACATTCCTTTCAAGGGGCAGACCTTATTCGGGCCTGGTTTGAAAGAAATTATTGCTGACATTACTGGAGGTAAGGGTCATACCCTTCCTCAGGACAGGGCCAAATCAAGGGCCAAACAGTCTAATTTTCGTGCCTTTCGAAATTTCAAGGCAGGTGCAGGATCAGCTCCCTCTACTTCAAAACAAGAGGGAACTTTTCCTCAATCTAAGCAGGCCTGGAAACCTACCCAGTCCTGGAACAAGGGCAAGCAGGCCAGAAAGCCTGCTGCTGCCTCCAAGACAGCATGAAGGAGCGGCCCCCTATCCGACAACGGATCTAGTAGGGGGCAGACTCTCTCTCTTCGCCCAGGCGTGGGCAAGAGATGTTCAGGATCCCTGGGCGTTGGAGATCATATCTCAGGGATATCTTCTGGACTTCAAAGCTTCTCCCCCACAAGGGAGATTTCACCTTTCAAGATTATCTGCAAACCAGATAAAGAAAGAGGCATTCCTAAGCTGCGTGCAAGACCTCCTTGTAATGGGAGTGATCCATCCAGTTCCGCGGACGGAACAAGGACAGGGGTTTTTATTCAAATCTGTTTGTGGTTCCCAAAAAAGAGGGAACCTTCAGACCAATTTTGGATCTAAAGATCCTAAACAAATTCCTCAGAGTTCCATCATTCAAGATGGAAACTATTCGAACCATTTTACCCAGGATCCAAGAGGGTCAGTACATGACCACAGTGGACTTAAAGGATGCCTACCTTCACATTCCGATCCACAAGAATCATCATCGGTTCCTGAGGTTTGCCTTTCTAGAAAGCATTACCAGTTTGTAGCTCTTCCATTCGGGTTGGCTACAGCCCCAAGAATTTTTACAAAGGTTCTGGGCTCACTTCTGGCGGTTCTAAGACCGCGAGGCATAGCGGTGGCTCCTTACCTAGACGACATCCTGATACAGGCGTCAAGCTTTCACATTGCCAAGTCTCATACAGAGATAGTTCTGGCATTTCTGAGGTCGCATGGGTGGAAAGTGAACGAAGAAAAGAGTTCTCTATCTCCTCTCACAAGGGTTTCCTTCCTAGGGACTCTGATAGATTCTATAGAAATTAAAATTTACCTGACGGAGTCCAGGTTATCAAAACTTCTAAATGCTTGCCGTGTTCTTCACTCCATTCCGCGCCCCACGGTGGCTCAGTGCATGGAAGTAATCGGCTTAATGGTAGCGGCGATGGACATAGTGCCATTTGCGCGCCTGCATCTCAGACCGCTGCAATTATGCATGCTCAGTCAGTGGAATGGGGATTACACAGATTAAATGTCCCCTCTACTAAATCTGGATCAGGAAACCAGAGATTCTCTTCTCTGGTGGTTATCTCGGGTCCATCTGTCCAAAGGTATGACCTTTCGCAGGCCAGATTGGACCATTGTAACAACAGACGCCAGCCTTCTAGGTTGGGGTGCAGTCTGGAACTCCCTGAAGGCTCAGGGTTCATGGACTCAGGAGGAGAAACTCCTCCCAATAAATATTCTGGAGTTGAGAGCAATATTCAATGCTCTTCTAGCTTGGCCTCAGTTAGCAACACTGAGGTTCATCAGATTTTAGTCGGACCACATCACGACTGTCGCTTACATCATCCATCAAGGGGGACCAGGAGTTCCCTAGCGATGTCAGAAGTCTCTAAGATAATTCGCTGGGCAGAGACTCACTCTTGCCACCTATCAGCGATCCATATCCCAGGGGTAGAGAACTGGGAGGCGGATTTTCTAAGTCGTCAGACTTTTCATCCGGGGGAGTGGGAACTCCATCCGGAGGTGTTTGCTCAATTGGTTCTCCGTTGGGGCAAACCAGAACTGGATCTCATGGCGTCTCGCCAGAACGCCAAGCTTCCTTGTTACGGATCCAGGTCCAGGGACCCAGAAGCGGCACTGATCGATGCTCTAGCAGCGCCTTGGTTCTTCAACCTGGCTTATGTGTTTCCACCGTTTCCTCTGCTCCCTCGTCTGATTGCCAAAATCAAACAGGAGAGAGCATCGGTGATATTGATAGCGCCTGCGTGGCCACGCAGGACCTGGTATGCAGACCTAGTGGACATGTCATCCTTTCCACCATGGACTCTGCCTCTGAGACAAGACCTTCTAATACAAGGTCCTTTCAATTATCCGAATCTACTTTCTCTGAGACTGACTGCATGGAGATTGAACGCTTGATCCTATCAAAGCGTGGCTTCTCCGAGTCAGTAATTGATACCTTAATACAGGCACGAAAGCCTGTCACCAGCAAAATTTACCACAAGATTTGGCGTAAATATCTTCATTGGTGTGAATCCAATAATTACTCATGGAGTAGGGTTAGGATTCCTAGGATATTGTCCTTCCTCCAAGAGGGTTTGGACAAAGGACTATCAGCTAGTTCTTTAAAGGGACAGATTTCTGCTCTGTCTATTCTTTTACACAAGCGTCTGGCAGAAGTTCCAGACGTTCAGGCATTTTGTCAGGCTTTAGTTAGAATTAAGCCTGTGTTTAAACCTGTTGCTCCCCCATGGAGCTTAAACTTGGTTCTTAAAGTTCTTCAAGGGGTTCTGTTTGAACCCCTTCATTCTATTGATATCAAACTTCTATCATGGAAAGTTCTTTTTCTGATGGCTATTTACTCGGCTCGAAGAGTCTCGGAGTTATCTGCCTTACATTGTGATTCTCCTTATCTGATCTTTCATTCAGATAAAGTAGTTCTGCATACAAAACCTGGGTTTTTACCTAAGGTGGTTTCTAACAAGAATATCAATCAAGAGATTGTTGTTCCATCATTATGCCCTAATCCTTCTTCAAAGA
The DNA here is from genome assembly GCF_027579735.1 of Bombina bombina. Classification (NCBI taxonomy): domain Eukaryota; kingdom Metazoa; phylum Chordata; class Amphibia; order Anura; family Bombinatoridae; genus Bombina; species Bombina bombina. The sequence continues at coordinate 334,126,117 of NC_069506.1, read as the reverse complement.
AGGAACGTCTTTTGCATAATCTAGACGTAGTCCGTGCATTGAAGTTTTACTTGCAGGCTACTAAAGATTTTCGCCAAACATCTCACCTGTTTGTTATTTACTCTGGACAGAGGAGAGGTCAAAAGGCCTCGGCAACCTCTCTTTCTTTATGGCTTCGGAGTATAATCCATTTAGCATATGAGACTGCTGGACAGCAGCCCCCTGAAAGAATTACAGCTCATTCTACTAGAGCTGTGGCTTCCACCTGGGCCTTTAAAAATGAGGCCTCTGTTGAACAGATTTGCAAGGCTGCGACTTGGTCTTCGCTTCATACCTTTTCAAAATTTTACAAATTTGATACTTTTGCTTCTTCGGAGGCTGTTTTTAGGAGAAAGGTTCTACAGGCAGTGGTTCCTTCGTTTAAGTTCCTGCCTTGTCCCTCCCATCATCCGTGTACTTAAGCTTTGGTATTGGTATCCCACAAGTAATGGATGATCCGTGGACTGGATACACTTAACAAGAGAAAACAATTTATGCTTACCTGATAAATTTATTTCTCTTGTAGTGTATCCAGTCCACGGCCCGCCCTGTCCTTTTAAGGCAGGTCTAAATTTTAATTAAACTTCAGTCACCACTGCACCCTATGGTTTCTCCTTTTTCGGCTTGTTTCGGTCGAATGACTGGATATGGCAGTTAGGGGAGGAGCTATATAGCAGCTCTGCTGTGGGTGATCCTCTTGCAACTTCCTGTTGGGAAGGAGAATATCCCACAAGTAATGGATGATCCGTGGACTGGATACACTACAAGAGAAATAAATTTATCAGGTAAGCATAAATTATGTTTTTTTTTTTTATAAAATACAACGGCACTAGGCAGTTTTGGGGCTTTAAAGTTTGTGGTGCGGGGTGTTAGAAAAAAACAGCACTGAAAAGTGCTTTTACATTGATTGGGGTCTATGGGAACCGTGTGTTCCTAGTAAATAAATATACTGTATATATTTAAAAATGCTGCAATCACTTCACTACTTACCCCCCCTTTACTGCGCTTAGGTTCAGACGGCATCAGAATGAGGCTTCCTTTGGATATATATTTAGCGCTCCACTTGTAATCTAGCCTAATATGTACAAAACAAATTGTAAATTTTTAAGATTAGTTCATTTTAACTTAATATTGGCTAAAATTTTAGCCGGTTGGTCATCCGTTAAAATGGTCCTGGAGAGAACACTGATTGTGATCTCATGAAATTTCACTGAAATCTTGTGAGATTTCATAGTAAACTTCCTTAAACTGAATAGGGAAATAATATGACTGTGCCTGCACATACCAGATGCATACTCCCTTGCAAGCCCTGGTACTAGCATCCTGACTGGCTGCTTAAAGTCTCTTTACAATGGGGTGTGAATACTTGGGAAATGTTGAGGTAAAATATCTTCCTTTTCTACATTGAGATGTTCAGGTAATGTTTTCTAGTCAGCTTTTTACAGATACGCTGCATCATTTTCAAGTGCTTCAACATTTGGGTATCTTGTTCCTTTAAGTGTAGTCAGGGCAGCCTAACCACAAGTAGTGGTAGCAACCATAGCAATTATTATGGTAATACTTAAAGGGCCAGTAAACCTAGAAAATAATGTTATATAATTCTGCACATAGTGCAGAATTATATAACATTATTTTAGTGCTAGCTTTATGTAACATAATATTGCCGGGCATTTTTTATTAAAAAATTATGGTTTTTCAGACCCGCCCTCTGTCTGGTTTTCCCTCAGAGCGCATCTGGCCAGCTGTCTAGTCACAGCCCGGCCCGACCGCGCCATTACACTCAATGTAGCTTGCTCCTTCTCTGTCTGACAGCGGGAGCGAGCTACATTGAGTGTAATGGCGCGGTCGGGCCGGGCTGTGACTAGACAGCTGGCCAGATGCGCTCTGAGGGAGAACCAGACCCGTTCAGTAGAGCACAGAGGGCTGGTCTGAAAAACCCTCTTTTTTTTTAATAAAAAATGCCCGGCAATATAAGGTTACATAAAGCTAGCACTAAAATAATGTTCTATAATTCTGCACTAAGCGGCATCCAAGACCTGTCTCAGCAGTGTAAGAAGGATGAAATGATCTTGCAGAGCGATCCATGTAATTATTTAACAGAACTTTTTTGTATTCTGCAAGCGGTAACTACGGTGCCTAGAAACATAAGAATCGCTGCCGTTTTGACAACTCAGCCTTCACTATATCCCCTGGCAGGGCGCCTAGGCCCTGTCGTTAAGCAGAACTGCGAGTGCTTTACTGAATATTTCACAACCTGCCATCTATTGCACTATTCGGAAGATTAGGGGACTCTTTAACACACAGCCACAGAATGGAGTATTATGACAGGGCTTTAGTGAACGCTATGACGCACCTGATTAACCAGCATTTCCAGAGTCTCATGACCACCATCTCTTCAGCATTGAGTGCCGTAAGCGAGCACTCATCCCAGAGTGAGGAGCCGCAAGGCCAGATAAAGAGCCAGATTTCACTCGCTACAGAGGGGGGACAACAAACAGTGCACCTAACTGAACCGAGTGTGCTTGAACTTAAAGATCGCCTGTCACGCGAAGAGGAGATGCAAGAACACTCAGAATCACTAGTGGCCCAAAAAGAAGACATCTCAATCAATACTGGGACTTACCCCACTTTAGACTCTTCTGAGTCCGACACAGGGCAGGAAAAAGCTTGCGGGGGAATCCGGAGTGCTATTACCAGCCAACGATGTGTTAGCATCAATGTGTCAAAGAGGTCATTGCCGCCTGCTGGACTTGGGGTAATTGATCAGCCCACTTTGGGGCCATCTGAGCTTGTCGGAAGAGCTGACACGCTACTGTTCTATGGACTTTACCTTCAGGCTTCGATTCCTTACCCTGGGACTAATATGCTGAAAACGGAATAGGTTAAGTGTGACTCTAGCTAAGTGTGTTTCCCAGGCTTTCTTGCCACAGGCTGGTTGCAAATCTCACGTTTTCTTTTTCCCTGCACACAACACTGTTTGTTTTTTGGTGTTTATGCACTATTTCTAATGTTACCTTGATCTGTTTCTTGTGAGCTTTAGATTTGTGTTTATCACACAGGCTAAAAAAAAGGATACCAACCAGACTAATGTGTTATCACTACTGAGGTATACAGTGTTTTGTTTTATTTGTTATTTCCTTGTCACACTACTGGAAACCCTAGGTAGAATTCAGTAACCTATAGGCATTTCCCTACCTGAGGCTCTCTAATATGACATTAGGATGTAACTTGCCCATATTGACCTCCTTAACTATGTATATTGCTTGGGGTGCTGCCCTGCCGACAGCCGAGGCAGGACAGGACACTCTGACCATATTAGCTTCAATATGGGGGTGGTTGAAAATTATACCTCTAAGGTTTGTCCTCAGTAGAACTAATGCCATACTACTACATGCAGAGGCACGGTTGGGTCGGTAGCATCGCCTCTACAGTGGATTACAATCATATTTAGCTTAAGGGAGTTGCTCTATAGTAGCCCTTGAATAAGCTATCTAGTCCTCAAGTTATATTCAGCCAACCGGTCCTTATTGCTCTGGTTTTGTGTTATGTACTCTATAGCTACACTTTGAGTTATATTTATCTCCATTATAGAGCATACCAAGATACGATTTATACAGTACTCATGAGCTGTTACCCTGCGTCTGTATATATGTGGTTATCTGTTTAGATCTCCTTATTATTTGAACTGTAGAAACTCCATTGACGGTTAAATGGGGCTTGCAAGATCATGTTGATAGATGTACCACTAGCTTATAAAGTTTATTACATGTTCCCCTACAATCTTCCCCTACTTTTAAAAACTAATGGTGGCAGCATTTATCATAATGACAATTCTAACCTATTAAAATTAGAAAATGAGGTTCTTCTCTGGAGATCCAAAAGTGGTCTCCCTTGTTAGAAATAGCCTCCCATATATTATTATAAGTATACGAATGAGGTCCTCCTGTATCAGTTAGGAGGCACTTAAGAATATTAGGCATTCTACCTGCATACTGTGTCTCTAGATTTCCCCTCAGAAATATACTGTCTATTTATGGATTTGTACCATATGAAGCTTGTATGTCATCATTATTGTGTTTGGTTTTTCATACCATGTATGCCTTGCTTTGAACCTCAATAAAAAAAAATAATAATAATAATAAAAAAATTATCTTATGGCCTAATAGCTTTTATCAAAGGGTTATTAAAGTCAAGATGTGTATAGAGTATATAAACAATACAACACTACACTGAAAAATAACTGCTTGCATTGTTTTACTGTTCTGCTGCATGATATATAAAGGGGCGCAGGAAGCAATTTGCAGCTTAATCTAAGCTATTACTTTAAGAAGAGTAAGGTGTAGACTGTCCCTTTAACGCTCAATAAAGCTTGTATTTTGTGCTCCACTAGTAATCTGCTCCAGGAAGGAGGTTTTAGTACTTTAATGTAATGATATTTCTCTAATGTAAGTGAATATGTAGAAGAGAGAAAACACAGGAAGATTTTGCATTCTTGGTTGGTCCAGTAACACATACACATTATTTTATCACATTGACAATAGAATGCTGGCAACATAATATTTTTGATAACACTGCGCTTTTCAAGTATATTTTTTGCTTAGATTAGTGTCTTTAGAATTCTATGGCAGCAGGGTTTGCAATAATGTATATTTTGAAAAAACATTGTTGCAAACACTCCTCATAGAGAGCTAAAGACACACACACAACTCCTGAGCTCACTGATGATTAATCTTCAACAGAAGATAACAAGAGATTTCAAATTGGAGTTAAAATTGCATGCGCTTCGATATGTTGTATGTTAAATCGCTTGGTGATAAACAGCATATTTGTAATAAGCTGGTGAGAAATCTCTTTAAGAAAAGAATGATATTTTACCTCTTTAGCTCTGCAAGCACTTATCCTACTGGAAATGGACCAGGGTCACGGCAGGTGCTTGTGACTTGTCATGGGCGGCGGTTTACAGAAGAGGTTTCCACAGCAGCTAGTGGCGCCAGGCTGCAAGGCTGGCCATAGGAGGTGAGAATGGACAGTGGGTGCAGCAGGGATTAGTTAGCATGGAGCAGGACCAGAACGTGCGAGGAGAAGCTCCCGCCCTCCCTTTTTTAGGTGGTTTGATCTGTATGTCGTAGCTTGGGGGTGGCGGGGGTGCTCATCTATTTGGTGGTGGTTTTGATCAGAGTGGATTGTTGGTACCTCCTGTTTGATTGGCAGGGGAGAATTTTTACATGGGGGCGTGCCCTTCTTAGTGGTAGGAAGGGCACGTTTTGTGGATGGGCAAGTACCCTCGGGTTTTTTATTGAAATGTTTAACTGATTATTTGGTAATGTTATGGATATATTATTTATGGTGTTTAATAAAGCAAGCTGTGGCCTTTATAACCCCATCTTTCTTGTGTCATGCATTTATTTAAACGGAACGTAAGTGCCTAGTATGGGGGTCAAGTGCCACATGCACACTCTCTTGCAATTGAGATAAGACTCCTGATTGGATACATAAAGTCCCTGTGAAATGGGATGTGGCTACTGAGGAAATTTTGAGGTAAAATATCTTCCTTTTTTACATAGAAATGCTAAGGTGATATTTTCTTGTCAGCTTTTTACAGTTATACTGCATCAGTTTCAAGTGATTAATCATTTAGGTAACATATTTGTTTAAGAAAAAAAAAAATCAAATGTGGTCCATCATTTGCAGATTACAAAAATAAAAAGATCTGGGTTTGCATAACAATGCACATATAGGGATCAATTTATCAAGCCCTTTGCCTCCCTATGACCACAGGTGATCACAAGAGAACCTGCAGTCACGATTTATCAAGCAGCGATCATCAGACTGCTGTTTCCCTACCCTCTTCTTCACCTCTCAGGTGGAGAATTTCAATCTCCCCAGTCTCGTCCAACCAGGGAGATAGACAATTCCTGCCTGCGTGTGATTGGCTGTGCACGGGCAGGGGGCGGCATTGCATGCAAGAGCAAAATAGCGCTCGTGTGCAATGTTTAATTCTGCCAGCCAATTGCCTCTGCCTGCCCTTGCTTGATAAATCTAGTTAAATCATATATATAAAAAACTGTACCAACCCTTATATATTCAAAGGTAAAAAAATGCAATAATGCAAATCCAATGTTATGTAAGAAAAATAAAAAGATTTAGGGGCCAATTTATCAAATGTCAGACATCAGCATACGCTGTCGGCATTTAACATTGCACAAGCAGTCCTGGTAAACTGCTTGTGCAATGCCGCCCCCTGCAGATTTACGGCCAGTCGGCCGCTATGAGGGGGTGTCAATCAACGGATCGTATGAGATTGGGCGGATTGATGGCGCAGCCTCAGAGGCAGCGGACGAGTTAAGAGCAGTGGTACGCCCCTGGCGCATACCTAAACTTGATCATTACTTGAGAAATCTAGCTGCTCAGATACAGATCTTTTTAAACAGAGAATAAAATCTATTTAGTAAATATATGCTCCTAAATTATGTCATAAATAAATACTGACAATTCACTTATTACATTTTAAATATTACTTTGAAATTAAAATTTTTGTTTTCTGTTTCTGTTAAATATTTACTATTTCCTGTCTTTGAGGTTTTTTTATACAGCAAGTTGCTTTAATTGTTCCCATTAATACATAGCTAAGATGACTTGTAATTTCCGTTAAATATTATAATCGGTGTCTCACAGCTGCATATTCTGGCACTAACACAATGTGATTATATCATTTTTGTCCACGTTTTCATACTGTAGCATAAACGTAAAGCAATGAAAGATTAAAGCCCTTTTGTTAATTATGACTAATAATATTATATATATATATTTATATATGCATGCGCAGTGCATTCAGAAAGTATTCAGATTCATTTTTTCACGTTAACTTATGTTGCAGCCTTTTGCTAAATTGGTATACATTTTTTTTTCCACATCAATCTACACTCTGTAGCCCTTAAAGGGACAGGAAACCCATTTTTTTCTTTCCGAATGAGCATGCAATTTTAAACCATTTTCTAATTTACTTCTATTATCTAATTTACTTCATTCTCTTGTATATCCTTTGCTGAAAAGCATATCTAGATAGGCTCAGTAGCTGCTGATTAGTGGCTGCACATAGATGCCTTGTATGATTGGTTCACTCTTGCGTGCATTGCTATTTCTTCAACAAAGAATATCTAAAGAATGAAGCAAATTAGCTAATAGAAGTAAATTGGAATGTTGTTTAAAATTGTACTCGCTACCTGAATCATAAAAGAAAATGTTTGGGTTTAATGTCCCTTTAATGACAAACAAAAACAAACAGATTTTTGATAACTGTGCAAATGTATTAAACAGAAAGAACTGGGGACATGAAATCTAAATGTTTTTTTGTCCCAATTTTAAACCACTTTCCAATTTACTACTGTTATTTACTTTGTGTCGTCCTCTTGGCATCCAAGAAAAGGATACCTAGGTAGACCAGAAGGTCGGAGCTAGCTGCTGATTGGTGGCTGCACATATGCCTCTTGTCATTGGGCTTACAATGTGCTCAGCTAGCTCCCAGTAGTGCATTGGGAAGTTGTTAAAAATGACACGCTCTATCTGAAACATGAAAGTTTCATTTTGACTTTACTGTCACTTTAAATTTTGCCTGAAGCACACAATCTTCCCCTGTAATCATGGTACGTTCTAAAGTCCCTCCAGCCAATCACTGAATTTGTACAAACAAATCCTCCCCTCCCCTAGGAGCCCAAATTCTCATCAGAAAATGTAACGAGGTAGAAGAGCAAATTGGACCACACAGAGACCTCGCTCTCTCTCTTGCTTATTAACCCCATGACTGCAACATATTGCTAGATGCTGGGGAGTCTCTTGCTTATTAACCCCATGACTGCAACATATTGCTAAATGCTGGTGAGTCTCTTGCTTATTAACCCCATGACTGCAACATATTGCTAGATGCTGGGGAGTCTCTTGCTTATTAACCCCATGGCTGCAACATATTGCTAGATGCTGGTGAGTCTCTTGCTTATTAATCCCATGGCTGCAACATATTGCTAGATGCTGGTGAGTCTCTTGCTTATTAACCCCATGACTGCAACATATTGCTAGATGCTGGTGAGTCTCTTGCTTATTAACCCCATGACTGCAACATATTGCTAAATGCTGGGGAGTCTCTTGCTTATTAACCCTATGACTGCAACATATTGCTAAATGCTGGGGAGTCTCTTGCTTATTAACCCTATAACTGCAACATATTGCTAGATGCTGGTGAGTCTCTTGCATATTAACCCTATGACTGCAACATATTGCTAGATGCTGGGGAGTCTCTTGCTTATTAACCCTATGACTGCAACATATTGCTAGATGCTGGGGAGTCTCTTGCTTATTAACCCCATGACTGCAACATATTGCTAGATGCTGGGGAGTCTCTTGCTTATTAACCCCATGACTGCAACATATTGCTAGATGCTGGGGAGTCTCTTGCTTATTAACCCCATGACTGCAATATATTGCTAGATGCTGGGGAGTCTCTTGCTTATTAACCCCATGACTGCAATATATTGCTAAATGCTGGTGAGTTTCTTGCTTATTAACCCCATGACTGCAACATATTGCTAGATGCTGGGGAGTCTCTTGCTTATTAACCCCATGACTACAACATATTGCTAGATGCTGGGGAGTCTCTTGCTTATTAACCCCATGACTGCAACATATTGCTAGATGCTGGGGAGTCTCTTGCTTATTAACCCCATGACTGCAACATATTGCTAGATGCTGGGAAGTCTCTTGCTTATTAACCCCATGACTGCAACATATTGCTAGATGCTGGGGAGTCTCTTGCTTATTAACCCCATGACTGCAATATATTGCTAGATGCTGGGGAGTCTCTTGCTTATTAACCCCATGACTGCAACATATTGCTAGATGCTGGGGAGTCTCTTGCTTATTAACCCCATGACTGCAACATATTGCTAGATGCTGGGGAGTCTCTTGCTTATTAACCCCATGACTGCAACATATTGCTAGATGCTGGGGAGTCTCTTGCTTATTAACCCCATGACTGCAACATATTGCTAGATGCTGGGGAGTCTCTTGCTTATTAACCCCATGACTGCAACATATTGCTAGATGCTGGGGAGTCTCTTGCTTATTAACCCTATGGCTGCAACATATTGCTGAATGCTGGTGAGTCTGTTTATTAACCCTATGGCTGCTAAACCAGACTGCAACGTATTGCTAGATGCTGGGGAGTCTCTTGCTTATTAACCCTATGGCTGCTAAACCAGACTGCAACATATTGCTAGATGCTGGGGAGTCTCTTGTTTATTAACCCTATGGCTGCTTAACCAGACTGCAACATATTACTAGATGCTGGGGAGTCTCTTGCTTATTAACCCTATGGCTGCTAAACCAGACTGTAACATATTGCTAAATGCTGGGGAGTCTCTTGCTTATTAACCCTATGGCTGCTAAACCAGACTGTAACATATTGCTAAATGCTGGGGAGTCTCTTGCTTATTAACCCTATGGCTGCTAAACCAGACTGCAACGTATTGCTAGATGCTGGGGAATCTCTTGCTTTTATCTAGGGTCATGCAGCCTAATGTGAGTAACAGCTTAGCCTCACAAATGACCTCAATATTAATTTTATAAACCTACTCTAGTGTGTGTTTAAAAGGATGTTCAAGTGTAATAATTGTCTAATTTCACTCTTTTGATGACATGATTATGGCTGAGCTTTGGCAATATATATCTAGTCATTGATGCAATGAAGATAAACGCAAAGTAAAAGTAGTGCACCAAGCATACTCCCTGAGCAAGACACACCCTGTGATTGTTGGATACATATGTATACTGCTCCGGATTAACTTAAAGTGACAGTAAACACCTTCATATGGTAATATGGAGAAATTTAGTTAGCGTGTCTGGGAAACCTCAGACGGTAGATCCGGGGACACAGAACTCCTGAATACAGCCATTCTGACAGGAAGGGCAGTGTCTATCCCTGTAAAGGTACTGGCGGTGCAAGAGGATGGCTCTGTGATTGATGTGTCTGGCTCCACTGAGTGCAAATCAGCAGATGAAGATGTCATAAAGATTGAGATTGAAAGTTCCCATCTACCTGAAAGTACAAGTGGCACGACAAATTCTGAACACTGACAAACATCATACTTTTGGAGCTCGTATACAAAGAGGCCTAGATATTTTGGCAGATCTGTACTCCAGGGGGTACCAAGCTTCTCAGCGATACTGATACATCCTTACCTCATATGATTGAGGTTGCCTGAAGTAAGTGTACATCCAAGTGGGAGCGGTACATGAAGAGATTCTTTATAATAATTTATTAATTGTGTTTTTTTCTTTATGGACTCTGTGTACTTATAATTTAAACGGACTGCATCTAGCTATGTTTCTCTTGTTAAGTGTATCCAGTCCACGGATCATCCATTACTTATGGAATATATTCTCCTTCCCAACAGGAAGCTGCAAGAGTCCACCCACAGCAAAGCTGCTATATAGCTCCTCCCCTAACTGCCATATTCAGTCATTCTCTTGCAAGCCTCAACATAGATAGGAGGTCGTGAGAGTCTGTGGTGTTTTCTACTTAGTTTATTCTTCAATCAAAAGTTTGTTATTTTTAAATGGCACCGGAGTGTGCTGTTTATCTCAGGCAGTATTTGGAAGAAGAATCTGCCTGCGTTTTTCTATGATCTTAGCAGATGTAACTAAGATCCATTTGCTGTTCTCACACATTCTGAGGAGTGAGGTACTTCAGAGGGGGAATGGCGTGCAGGTTTTCCTGCAGATAAGGTATGTGCAGTAAAATATTTTTCTAGGAATGGAATTGACTAAGAAAATACTGCTGATACCGAAGTAATGTAAGTAAAGCCTTAAATGCAGCGATAGCGACTGGTATCAGGCTTGTTAATAGAGATACATACTCTTATAAAAATGTGTTTTAAAACGTTTGCTGGCATGTTTAATCGTTTTTTTAACGTACATTGGTGATAACACTGTAATGTTGGTATAGCCTTAAATGCAGTAAAAGCGACTGGTATCAGGCTTATTAATAGAGATACATACTCTTGTAAAAATGTGTTTTAAAACGTTTGCTGGCATGTTTAATCGTTTTTTAACATATGTTTGGTGATAAAACTTATTGGGGCCTAAGTTTTTTCCACATGGCTGGCTTAAATTTTGCATAGAAACAGTTAACTGAAGCTTCCCACTGTTGGCTGTGGCAGTTTGTTGTGTCTGTTTTTAAAAACGTCTATGTCGTTTTTTTTTTTTATCTGTTTTTTGCATTAAGGGATTAATCATCCATTTGCAAGTGGGTGCAATGCTCTGTTACCTTATTACATGTACTGTAAAAATTTTGTTTGTTTTACTGCCTTTTTTTTTCACTGTTTTTCAAATTTTGACAAAATTTGTTTCTCCTTAAGGGCACAGTAACGTTTTATATATTTGCTTGTTAACTTGATTTAAAGTGTTTTCCAAGCTTACTAGTCTCATTATTAGTCTGTTCTAACATGTCTAACATAGAGGAAGCTCTGTGTTCATTATGTTTTAAAGCCATGGTGGAACCCCATCTTAGAATGTGTACCAGATGTACTGATTTCATGTTAAACAATAAAGATCATTTTTTGTCTTTAAAAACATTATCACCAGAGGATTCTGTCGTGGGGGTAGTTATGCCGACTAACTCTCCCCACGTGTCAGACCTTTTGACTCCCGCTTTAGGGACTCACGCTCAAATGGCGCCAAGTACATCAAGGGCACCCATAGCGTTTCTTTTACCAGGGGATTCTGTCGAGGGGAAAGTTATGCCGACTAACTCTCCCCACGTGTCAGACCCTTCGACTCCCGCTTCAGGGACTCACGCTCAAATGGCGCCAAGTACATCAAGGGCGCCCATAGCGTTTATTTTACAAGACATGGCAAAGGTGGTGAATAATATTCTGGCAGCAGTATTAGTCAGACTACCTGAAATTAAAGGAAAGCAGTTAGCTCTGGGGGTAGATACAGAGCATACAGACGCTTTAAGAACCATGTATGATACTACCTCACAATATGCTTAGTCTGTGGGTGATTTTTTTTTGACTCAGGGAAGATGATTTAACCTGATTCTGATATTTCTACATTTAAAATTTATGCTTGAGAACCTCCACTTGTTGCTCAGGGAGGCTTTGGCTGCTCTGAATGAATGTGTACAATCGCAGGGCCAGAGAAATTGTGTAGACTGGATAAATAATATGCAGTGCCGCTGTGTACTGATGTTTTTCCAATACCTAAAGAGGTTTACTAAAAAATTTTTTTAATAAGGAATGGGATAGACCAGGTGTGCCGTTCTCTTCCCCTCCTATTTTTTAGAAGAATGTTTTCTAATAGTTACCACCACACGGGACTTCTGGCAGACAGTTCCTAAGGTGGAGAGAAGAGTTTCTACTCTAGCTAAGCGTACCACTACCTCTGACGAGGACAGTTGTGCTTTTTAGATCCAATGGATAAAAAATGTTTATTCAACAGGGTTTTATCCTGCAGCCCCTTGCATACATTGCTTCTGTCACTGCTGCTGCGGCGTTCTGGGTTGAGTCTCTTGATGAGGCTTTACAGTTAAGCGACTCCATTGGATGAATATATTTGACAAGCTTATGCTAGCCAATTCCTTTGTTTTCTGATGCCTTGTTCATTTGACTAGACTAACGGCTAAGAATTCTGTTTTTTACTATTCTGGCGCGCAGAGCGCTATGGCTTATATCATGGTCAGCTGTCGTGACTTTAATAAATAAGCTACTTAACTTCCCTTCAAGGGGCAGTTTGAAGGAGATTATTGCTTATATCACTGGAGGAAAAGGTCATGCCCTTCCTCAGGATAGGTCCAAATCAAGGGCCAAAAAAAAAAAAAAAAAAAAAAAAAAAGTCTAATTTTCGTGCCTTTTAAAAACTTCAGGGCAGGTGTGGCATCCTCTTCCTCTAAGGCAAAACAAGAGGGAATTTTTGCTCAGTCCAAGGCGGTCTGGAGACAATCGGACCTGGAACAAAGATAAGCAGGCCAAGGAGCCTGCTGCTGCCTCTAAGGCAGCATGAAGGAACGGACCCCTATTCGGTAACGGATCCTATAGGGGGCAGACTTTCATTCTTCGCCCAGGCGTGGGCAAGAGATGCCCAGGATCCCTAGGCATTGGAATTTATATCCCAGAGATATCGTCTGGATTTCAAAGATTCCCCCCCAAAAAAAGGGGAGATTTCGCCTTTCACAATTATCTGCAAACCAGATAAAGAAGGAGGCATTCTTACATTGTGTACGAGATCCATCCAGTTCCAAGAGAGGAACAGGGACAGAGTTTTTACTCAAATCTGTTTGTGGTTCCCAAGGAGAGGGAACCTTCAGACCTATTTTGAATCTAAAGATCTTAAACAAATTCCTCAGAATTCCGTCATTTAAGATGGAAACTATTCGTACCATCTTAACTATGATCCAGGAGAGTCAATAGAGGACTACAATGGATTTGAAGGATGCTTATCCTCACATTGTGATGCATAAAGATCACCATCGTTTTTCAGGTTTGCCTTTCTAGACAGGCATTACCAGTTTGTAGCTCTTTCCTTTGGGATATCTACAGCCCCAAGAATCTTTATGGAGGTTCTGGGGTCGCTTTGGCGGTCCTTAGAACGCGGGGCATAGAAGTGGCCCCTTATTTAGACGACATCCTGATACAGGCGTCAAACATCCAAATTGCCCAGTCTCATACGGACGTAGTACTGGCATTTCTGAGATCACATGGGTGGAAAGTGAACAAGGAAAGAGTTCTCTATCCCCAATCTCAAGGGTTTCCCTCCTAGGGACTCTGATAGATTCTGTAGAAATGAAAATTTACCTGACGGAGTCCAGGTTGTCAAAGTTTCTAAATTTCTGCCGTGTTTTTTTCATCCCATCTGCGCCCTTCGGTGGCTCAGTACATGAATGAAATCGGCTTAATGGTAGCGGCAAGGGACATAGTACCGTTTGCACGTCTACATTTCAGACCGCTGCAACTATGCATGCTCAGTCAGAGGAACGGGGATTACACAGATTTGTCCCCCTGTTAAACCTGGACCAAGAGACCAGAGATTCTCTTCTCTGGTGACTATGTCGGGTCCATCTGTCCAAGGGTATGACCTTCCGCAGGTCAGATGGGACAATTGTTACAATAGATGCCAGCCTTTTAGGTTGGGATGCAGTCTGGAACTCCCTGAAGGCTCAGGGATAGTGGACATAGGAGGAGACCCTCTTTCTAATAAATATTCTGGAACTGGGAGTGATATTCCATGCTCTTCAGACTTGGCCTCAGTTAGCAACTCTGAGGTACATCATACTCAGTCGGACAATATACACGACTGTGGCTTACATCAGCCATCAAGGGGGAACAGAAGTTCCCTAGCGATGTTAGAAGTCTTACAATAATTCACTGGACAGAGACTCACTCTTGTCTATCAGCTATCCCTATCCCAGGTGTTGAGAACTGGGAGGTGGATTTTCTAAGTCGTCAGACTTTTCTTCCGGGGGAGTGGGATTTCCTCCGGAGGTCAAGACCAAGCAGGAGAGGGCTTTGGTGTTTTTGACAGCGCCTGCGTAGCCACGCAGGACCTGGTATGCAGATCTGGTGGACATGTCATCCTTTCCATCACGGTCTCTGCTTCTGAGACAGGTCCCTCTACCTCAGGGTCCTTTCAACCATCTAAATAGAATCAATCTGAGATGGACTGCCTGGAGACTGAACGCTTGATGTTATCAAAGCATGGCTTCTCCGAGTCAGTCATTGATACCTTAATACAGACATGAAAGCCTGTCTCTAGGAAAATTGAACATAGATATGGTGTAAATATCTGATTGTTATGAATCCAAGGGTTACTCATGGAGTAAAGTCTGGATTCCCAGGATATTATCTTTTCTCCAAGATGTTTTTGAGAAAAGGGTTGTCAGCTAATTCCTTAAAAGGGGACAGATTTTTACTCTGTCTATTTTTTTGCACAAGCGTCTGGCAGGTATTCTAGACGTTCAGGCATTTGGTCAGGCTTTGGTTAGATCCAAGCCTGTGTTTAAAACTGTTGCTCCGCCATGGAGCTTAAACCTGATTCTTAAGGTTCTTCAAGAAGTTCCGTTTGAACCTTTTTTGTTCCATAGATATCAATCTTTATCTTGGAAAGTTCTTTTTGGGTAGCTAATTCCTCGACTCGTAGAGTCTCCAAGTTATCTGTGTTACAATGTGATTCTCCTTATCTGGTCCTTCGTACGGATAAGGTAGTCCTGCGTACCAACCTGGGTTTTTTCCTAAGGTGGTATCTAACAAGTACATCACTCAAGAGATAGTTGTTCCATGCTTGTATCCTAATCCTTCCTCAAAGAAGGAACGTCTATTACACAATATTGGACGTGGTTTGTGCTTTAAAGTTTTACTTACAAGCTACTACAGTTTTCATCAAACGTTCACCTTGTTTGTTGTCTATTCTGGACAGAGGAGAGGTCAAAAGACTTCAGCAGCCTCTCTGTCTTTTTGGTTAAAAAGCATAATTCATTTTGCTTATGAGACTGCTGGACAGCAGCCTCCTGAAGGGATTACAGCTCATTCTACTAGAGCTGTGGTTTTCACTTGGGCCTTTTTTAAATGTGGCTTCTGTTGAACAGATTTACAAGACGGAGTCTTGGTCTGCGCTTCATACTTTTCAAATTTAACAAATTTGATACCTTGCTTCTTCGGAGGCTATTTTTGGGAGAAAGGGATTTTTACAGGCAGTGGTAACTTCCGTTTAAGTACCTGCCTTGTCCCTCCCATCATCCGTGTACTTTAGCTTTGGTATTGGTATTCCATAAGTAATGGATGATCCGTGGACTGGATACACTTAACAAGAGAAAACATAATTTATGCTTACCTGATAAATTTATTTCTCTTGTAGTGTATCCAGTCCACGGCCCGCCCTGTCACTTTAAGGCAGGTAATTTTTTCATTTGAACTACAGTCACCACTGCACCCTATGGTTTTTCCTTTCTCTGCATGTTTTCGGTCGAATGACTGAATATGGCAGTTAGGGGAGGAGCTATATAGCAGCTTTGCTGTGGGTGGACTCTTATAGCTTCCTGTTGGGAAGGAGAATATATTTCATAAGTAATGGATGATCCGTGGACTGGATACACTACAAGAGAAATAAATTTATCAGGTAAGCATAAATTATGTTTCTCCAACATAGGTGTGTCCGGTCCACGGCGTCATCCTTACTTGTGGGATATTCTCTTCCCCAACAGGAAATGGCAAAGAGCCCAGCAAAGCTGGTCACATGATCCCTCCTAGGCTCCGCCTACCCCAGTCATTCTCTTTGCCGTTGCACAGGCAACATCTCCACGGAGATGGCTAAGAGTTTTTTGGTGTTTAAATGTAGTTTTTATTCTTCAATCAAGAGTTTGTTATTTTAAAATAGTGCTGGTATGTACTATTTACTCTTAAACAGAAAAGAGATGAAGATTTCTGTTTGTAAGAGGAAAATGATTTTAGCAACCGTTACTAAAATCGATGGCTGTTTCCACACAGGACTGTTGAGATGAATTAACTTCAGTTGGGGGAAACAGTGGGCAGACTTTTGCTGCTTGAGGTATGACACATTTCTAACAAGACTTGGTAATGCTGGAAGCTGTCATTTTCCCTATGGGAACCGGTAAGCCATTTTCTTAGTTTAGTATAAGAATAAAGGGCTTCACAAGGGCTTTAAAGACTGGTAGACATTTTTCTGGGCTAAAACGATTACTTTATAAGTATATTTAGTGGATTATAACTATAAATAGTTCTTTTAATCTTGGGGATGTATTAAAAAAACGGCAGGCACTGTATTGGACACCTTTTTCACTGGGGGCCTTTTCTAGTCATAGGCAGAGCCTCATTTTCGCGCCACTAATGCGCAGTTGTTTTTGGAAAGCAAGGCATGCAGATGCATGTGTGAGGAGCTAAGAACCACTGAAAAAGCTTATTGAAGGCGTCATTTGGTATCGTATTCCCCTCTGGGCTTGGTTGGGTCTCAGCAAAGCAGATACCAGGGACTGTATAGGGGTTAAATGTAAAAACGGCTCCGGTTCCGTTATTTTAAGAGTTAAAGCTTTCAAATTTGGTGTGCAATACTTTTAAGGCTTTAAGACACTGTGTTGAAATTTTGGTGAATTTTGAACAATTCCTTCATACTTTTTCACATATTCAGTAATAAAGTGTGTTCAGTTTAAAATTTAAAGTGACAGTAACGGTTTTATTTTAAAACGTTTTTTGTGCTTTGTTATCAAGTTTATGCCTGTTAACATGTCTGAACCATCAGATAGACGATGTTCTTTATGTTTGGAAGCCAAGGTTCCTCCCCTTTTAAATATATGTGATGAATGTGACATAGTGTCCAAACAAAGTAGGGACAATGATGCCACTGATAATGATGTTGCCCAAAATGATTCCTCAAGCGAGGGGAGTAAGCATGGTACTGCATCATCCCCTTCTGTGTCTACACCAGTCTTGCCCACACAAGAGGCCCCTAGTACATCTAGTGCGCCAATCCTTCTTACTATGCAACAATTAACGGCTGTAATGGATAATTCTATTAAAAAACATTTTGTCCAAAATGCACACTTATCAGAGAAAGCGCGATTGCTCTGTTTTAGATACTGAAGAGCATGAGGACGCTGATGATAATGGTTCTGACATACCCTCACACCAATCTGAAGGGGCCAGGAGGGAGGTTTTGTCTGAGGGAGAAATTTCAGATTCAGGAAAAATTTCTCAACAAGCTGAACCTGATGTTATTACTTTTAAATTTAAATTAGAACATCTCCGCGCTCTGCTTAAGGAGGTGTTATCTACTCTGGATGATTGTGACAATTTGGTTATTCCAGAGAAGTTATGTAAGATGGACAAGTTCCTAGAGGTCCCGGTGCCCCCCCATGCTTTTCCTATACCCAAGCGGGTGGCGGACATTGTAAATAAGGAATGGGAAAGGCCCGGCATACCTTTTTGTTCCTCCCCCTATATTTAAAAAATTATTTCCTATGGTCGACCCCAGAAAGGACTTATGGCAGACAGTCCCCAAGGTCGAGGGGGCGGTTTCTACTCTAAACAAACGCACTACTATCCCTATAGAAGATAGTTGTGCTTTCAAAGATCCTATGGATAAAAAATTAGAGGGTTTGCTTAAAAAGATGTTTGTTCAGCAAGGTTACCTTCTACAACCAATTTCATGCATTGTTCCTGTCACTACAGCAGCGTGTTTCTGGTTCGAAGAACTAGAAAAGTCGCTCAATAAAGACTCTTCGTATGAGGAGGTTATGGACAGAGTTCAAGCACTTAAATTGGCTAACTCTTTTATCTTAGACGCCACTTTGCAATTAGCTAGATTAGCGGCAAAAAATTCAGGTTTTGCTATTGTGGCGCGCAGAGCGCTTTGGCTAAAGTCTTGGTCAGCGGATGTGTCCTCCAAGAACAAATTGCTTAACATCCCTTTCAAAGGTAAAACGCTGTTTGGCCCTGACTTGAAAGAGATTATTTCAGACATCACTGGGGGAAAGGGCCACGCCCTTCCTCAGGATAGGTCTTTTAAGGCTAAAAATAAGCCAAATTTTCGTCCCTTTCGCAGAAACGGACCAGCCTCAAATTCTACACCCTCTAAGCAAGAGGGTAATAGTTCTCAAACCAAACCAGCCTGGAGACCGATGCAAGGCTGGAACAAGGGTAAGCAGGCCAAGAAACCTGCCACTGCTACTAAAACAGCATGAAGTGTTGGCCCCCGATCCGGGACCGGATCTGGTGGGGGGCAGACTCTCTCTCTTTGCTCAGGCTTGGGCAAGAGATGTTCAGGATCCTTGGGCGCTAGAAATAGTTTCTCAAGGTTATCTCCTGGAATTCAAGGAACTACCCCCAAGGGGGAGGTTCCACAGGTCTCAATTGTCTTCAAACCAAATAAAAAGACAGGCATTCTTACATTGTGTAGAAGACCTGTTAAGAATGGGAGTGATTCATCCTGTTCCATTAGGAGAACAAGGGATGGGGTTTTACTCCAATCTGTTCATAGTTCCCAAAAAAGAAGGAACATTCAGACCAATTTTAGATCTCAAGATTCTAAACAAATTTCTCAGGGTTCCATCGTTCAAGATGGAAACCATTCGAACAATTCTTCCTACCATCCAGGAAGGTCAATTCATGACCACGGTGGATTTAAAGGATGCGTATCTACATATTCCTATCCACAAGGAACATCATCGGTTCCTAAGGTTCGCCTTTCTGGACAAGCATTACCAGTTTGTGGCACTTCCGTTCGGATTAGCCACTGCTCCAAGGATTTTCACAAAGGTACTAGGGTCCCTTCTAGCGGTGCTAAGACCAAGGGGCATTGCAGTAGTACCTTACTTGGACGACATACTGATTCAAGCGTCGTCTCTGTCAAAAGCAAAGGCTCATACGGACATTGTCCTAGCCTTTCTCAGATCTCACGGGTGGAAAGTGAACATAGAAAAAAGTTCTCTGTCCCCGTCAACAAGAGTTCCCTTCTTGGGAACAATAATAGACTCCTTAGAAATGAAGATTTTTCTGACAGAGGCCAGAAAATCAAAACTTCTAAGCTCTTGTCAAGTACTTCATTCTGTTCTTCTTCCTTCCATAGCGCAGTGCATGGAAGTAATAGGTTTGATGGTTGCGGCAATGGACATAGTTCCTTTTGCACGAATTCATCTAAGACCATTACAACTGTGCATGCTCAGACAGTGGAATGGGGATTATACAGACTTGTCTCCGACGATCCAAGTAGATCAAAGAACCAGAGATTCACTCCGTTGGTGGCTGAACCTGGACAACCTGTCACAGGGAATGAGCTTCCGCAGACCAGAGTGGGTCATTGTCACGACCGACGCCAGTCTGGTGGGCTGGGGCGCGGTCTGGGAACCCCTGAAAGCTCAGGGTCTATGGTCTCGGGAAGAATCTCTTCTCCCGTTAAACATTCTGGAACTGCGAGCGATATTCAATGCTCTCAAAGCTTGGCCTCAACTAGCAAAGGCCAAATTCATAAGGTTTCAATCAGACAACATGACGACTGTTGCATATATCAACCATCAGGGGGGAACAAGGAGTTCCCTGGCGATGGAGGAAGTGACCAAAATAATTCAATGGGCGGAGAATCACTCCTGCCACTTGTCTGCAATCCACATCCCAGGAGTGGAAAATTGGGAAGCGGATTTTCTGAGTCGTCAGACTTTCTATCCAGGGGAGTGGGAACTCCATCCGGAAATCTTTGCCCAAATAACTCAATTATGGGGCATTCCAAACATGGACCTGATGGCGTCTCGTCAGAACTTCAAGGTTCCTTGCTACGGGTCCAGATCCAGGGATCCCAGGGCGACTCTAGTAGATGCACTGATAGCGCCTTGGACCTTCAACCTAGCTTATGTATTCCCACCGTTCCCTCTCATTCCCAGGCTGGTAGCCAGGATCAATCAGGAGAGGGCATCGGTGATCTTGATAGCTCCTGCGTGGCCACGCAGAACTTGGTATGCAGACCTGGTGAATATGTCATCGGCTCCACCATGGAAGCTACCTTTGAGACAGGACCTTCTGGTTCAAGGTCCTTTCGAACATCCGAATCTGGCTTCACTCCAACTGACTGCTTGGAGATTGAACGCTTGATTTTATCAAAGCGTGGGTTTTCAGATTCTGTCATTGATACTCTCGTTCAGGCTAGAAAGCCTGTAACTAGGAAAATTTACCATAAAATATGGAAAAAATATATTTGTTGGTGTGAATCTAAAGGATTCCCATGGAACAAGATAAAAATTCCGAAGATTCTATCCTTTCTACAGGAGGGTTTGGAGAAAGGATTATCTGCAAGTTCTTTGAAGGGACAGATTTTTGCATTATCTGTTTTACTTCACAAAAAACTGGCGGCTGTGCCAGATGTTCAAGCTTTTGTTCAGGCTCTGGTTAGAATCAAGCCTGTTTACAAACCTTTGACTCCTCCTTGGAGTCTCAATTTAGTTCTTTCAGTTCTTCAAGGGGTTCCGCTTGAACCCTTACATTCCGTAGATATTAAGTTACTATCTTGGAAAGTTTTGTTTTTGGTTGCAATTTCTTCTGCTAGAAGAGTTTCAGAGTTATCTGCTCTGCAGTGTTCTCCTCCTTATCTGGTGTTCCATGCAGATAAGGTGGTTTTGCGTACTAAACCTGGTTTTCTTCCGAAAGTTGTTTCTAACAAAAACATTAACCAGGAGATAGTTGTGCCTTCTTTGTGTCCGAATCCAGTTTCAAAGAAGGAACGTTTGTTACACAATTTGGATGTAGTTCGTGCTCTAAAATTCTATTTAGAGGCTACAAAGGATTTCAGACAAACATCTTCTTTGTTTGTTGTTTATTCTGGTAAAAGGAGAGGTCAAAAAGCAACTTCTACCTCTCTCTCTTTTAGGCTTAAAAGCATCATCCGATTGGCTTATGAGACTGCCGGACGGCAGCCTCCTGAAAGAACCACAGCTCACTCCACTAGGGCTGTGGCTTCCACATGGGCCTTCAAGAACGAGGCTTCTGTTGATCAGATATGTAAGGCAGCGACTTGGTCTTCTCTGCACACTTTTACCAAATTTTACAAATTTGATACTTTTGCTTCTTCTGAGGCTGTTTTTGGGAGAAAGGTTTTGCAAGCCGTGGTGCCTTCCATCTAGGTGACCTGATTTGCTCCCTCCCATCATCCGTGTCCTAAAGCTTTGGTATTGGTTCCCACAAGTAAGGATGACGCCGTGGACCGGACACACCTATGTTGGAGAAAACAGAATTTATGCTTACCTGATAAATTACTTTCTCCAACGGTGTGTCCGGTCCACGGCCCGCCCTGGTTTTTTTAATCAGGTCTGATGAATTATTTTCTCTAACTACAGTCACCACGGTATCATATGATTTCTCCTATGCATATTCCTCCTTTACGTCGGTCGAATGACTGGGGTAGGTGGAGCCTAGGAGGGATCATGTGACCAGCTTTGCTGGGCTCTTTGCCATTTCCTGATGGGGAAGAGAATATCCCACAAGTAAGGATGACGCCGTGGACCGGACACACCGTTGGAGAAAGTAATTTATCAGGTAAGCATAAATTCTGTTTTTTGAGGATTGTCATCCTCCATGACACTTTGTGTTTTGATAAACATTAGTTTGTTTTATTCTCTGTTGTGCTAAGCGTCATCCTGTTGCTCTATTGTATATATACAGTGGGGGAAAAAAAAGTATTTAGTCAGTCACCAATTGTGCAAGTTCTCCCACTTAAGAAGATGAGAGAGGCCTGTAATTTTCATCACAGGTATACCTCAACTATGAGAGACAAAATGTGGAAACAAATCCAGACAATCACATTGTCTGATTTGTAAAGAATTTATTTGCAAATTATGGTGGAAAATAAATATTTGGTCACCTACAAACAAGCAAGATTTCTGGCTCTCACATACCTGTATCTTCTTCTTTAAGAGGCTCCTCTGTCCTCCACTCATTACCTGTATTAATGGCACCTGTTTGAACTTGTTACCAGTATAAAAGACACCTGTCCACAACCTCAAACAGTCACACTCCAAACTCCACTATGGTGAAGACCAAAGAGCTGTCGAAGGACACCAGAAACAAAATTGTAGACCTGCACCAGGCTGGGAAGACTGAATCTGCAATAGGCAAGCAGCTTGGTGTGAAGAAATCAACTGTGGGAGCAATAATTAGAAAATGGAAGTCATACAAGACTACTGATAATCTCCCTCGATCTGGGGCTCCACGCAAGATCTCACCCCGTGGAGTCAAAATGATCACAAGAACGGTGAGCAAACATCCCAGAACCACACGGGGGACCTAGTGAATGACCTGCAGAGAGCCGGACCAATGTAACAAAGGCTACCATCAGTAACACACTACGCTGCCAGGGACTCAGATCCTGCAGTGCCAGACATTTCCCCCTGCTTAAGCTAGTACATGTCCGAGCCCGTCTGAAGTATGCTAGAGAGCATTTGGATGATCCAGAAGCGGATTGGGAGAATGTCATATGGTCAGATAAAACCAAAGTAGAACTGTTTGGTAGAAACACAACTTGTCGTGTTTGGTGGAGAGAGAACACCATACCTACTGTGAAGCATGGGGGTGCCAACATCATGCTTTGGGGCTGTTTCTCTGCAAAAGGAACAGGACGACTGATCCATGTACATGAAAGAATGAATGGGGCCATGTATCGTGAGATTTTGAGTGCAAACCTCCTTCCATCAGCAAGGGCATTGAAGATGAAATGTGGCTGGGTCTTTCAGCATGACAATGATCCCAAACACACCACCCGGGCAACGAAGGAGTGGCTTCGTAAGAAGCATTTCAAGGTCCTGGAGTGGCCTAGCCAGTCTCCAGATCTCAACCCCATAGAAAACCTTTGGAGGGAGTTGAAAGTCTGTGTTGCCCAGCAACAGCCCCAAAACATCACTGCTCTAGAGGAGATCTGCATGCAGGAATGGGCCTACATGCCAGCAACAGTGTGTGAAAACCTTGTGAAGACTTACAGAAAACATTTGACCTCTGTCATTGCAACAAAGGATATATAACAAAGTATTGAGATGAACTTTTGATATTGACCAAATAGTTATTTTCCACCATAATTTGCAAATAAATTATTTCCAAATCAGACAATGTGATTGTCTGGATTTGTTTCCACATTTTGTCTCTCATAGTTGAGGTATACCTATGATAAACATTACAGGCCTCTCTCATCTTCTTAAGTGGGAGAACTTGCACAATTGGTGACTGACTAAATACTTTTCCCCCCCACTGTGTATAATGTGTGTGTGGTAAAACAATATTGAAACATACTTTCATTTTATTTTGCTCTCTTTTTATGTAATTTAGCTTTGAAAATTGTGTATTTTCTAAGTCTCAGAACTGGAAATGCACACTATAGACTTCTCTATTGAGCAGGGGGGTATGTACATGATAAGTTTATTATGTGATTGCTGCGTTATGTGCAAGGACGCGGCTCTGACATTTTTGTGGAACTGACAGGTTCTCTTCCAGGAGTTTTACACAGTCTTTTTTGGCACATTTTTTCATCGGCAGGGGCAGTCCTGCGTAGTCATCCTTGTGACTGGGTGGGGATTCTTCACTTCCAGTCTGATCTGCGACGGAGGAGACGAAGCGGTTTCTGAGTCCGGTTCATAGGAGGTAGTGAGTGCCACAGCCATTGGTGGTTATAAAGGTGCCTGTTCTAGTCTTTTTTTTTTCTAAGAAGCTATGAAGGATTCTGACGCGTTAGAGGGTACTCCCTCTTTATCTAAGTCTTATACCTGTGTTTATTGTGAGGTTTTGGTAGATCAGCCTGCGCAACTGTGTTCCACATGCCTTGAGAAGGCTACAACTTCCAAACATAAGAGAATGTGTAGCACTACTGAGCCGTCCACCTCTGAGGGGTCTCCATCCCATGAGGTGCGTTCCCCATTGGCATCCCCTATACCACATGCAGCACCCCAGGGCCCGACTGTTACCCCTTCGGGGGAAACTGCTTTGCTGCCGGACTTTGTGGACCAGATTGAAACAGCTGTCGCTAAGGTGATCCATGCTTTGCCGTGTTCTGCTAAGCGCAAGCGTAGAGCTCTTCATAGCGGCCCGACCCAGGAGTTGTGACTGTTGGACGCCCCAGAGGGGTGGTATGATGATGAGGCCCAATCCGATGCGTCGGAAGATGCCCTTTCGGGGTCGGAGTCCACGTCATCTAAATCTCCGGCAGCTGAGGAACCCGGTTTTTGGTTTAAAATAGAGAACTTGCATTTTTTGTTAAAGCAAGTGCTGGCTACCTTAGAGGTTCTGGAACCCAAACTACCAGACGAGCCCTCCATTCCTAAATCGGATAAGGTTTACGAGGACAGGGTGGTTCCCCAGACCTTCCCGGTTCCTGTCAAGATGGTGAACATTAAGAATAAATGGGAGCGATTAGGTTCTTCCTTTTCCCCTTCTTCTCAATTTAAAAAGCTTTCTCTTGTAAGATGTATCAAGTCCACGGATTCATCCATACTTGTGGGATATTCTCCTTCCCTACAGGAACTGGGAAAGAGAGCACCCACAGCAGAGCTGTCTATATAGCTCCTCCCTTAGCTCCACCCCCCAGTCATTCTCTTTGCCTACTCTAAGTACTAGGAAGGGCAGAGCGAGTGTGGTGACAAAAATGTTAGTTTTTTATTTCTCAAGCAAAAGTTTGTTATTTTTAAATGGTACCGGTGTGTACTATTTACTCTCTGGCAGAAAAGGGATGAAGATTTCTGCAAGGAGGATGATGATCTTAGCACTTTGTAAATAAGATCCACTGCTGTTCTCACAAGGGCTGAAGAGTACAGGAAAACTTCAGTTGGGGGAACGGTTTGCAGACTATACTGCATATGAGGTATGTTCAGTCTATATTTTTCTAGACAGACTGTGTTAATTCTAGAAAAGGCTGGCAATATCCCCATGAGGGAAGGGTAAGCTGTATTCAGACACTTGGATGTGAATTTCAGCTTGCATGAAGGGCTCATTAGTTACTGGTGACACTGTTAGGAAAAAACGTTTTTGTTTATTCAGTAAATGATGCAATTATAAAGTTTTTTTTGAAGGGACTAAAGGGGTCATTGTGGCTTGTTTTAGGGTTTTTTAACCCACATGGTTAAGAGACACTCTGGTGTTTTTTCCTGTTAGGCCTCAAAACATCGAGTGAGGTGGGAGGGGCCTATTTTCGCGCCTCAGTTGCGCAGTTTCTTTTCCTCAGAGACATCTAACTGCTTCTCCAGAGGTTCCTGCTGTGTTTGAGGGCTGTAAAAGAAGTTTTTTTCCCCACAAATCGTTCTGAAGGGCAGGTAGGCGCCACAGCAGAGCTGTGGCAAGGTGCTGAAAGTCTTTTTTACTGGTTTTGACGTTTTTTCAATCTGGTTTTGCCATTAAGGGGTTATTTGTTTATTTGCATAGCTGTGCAAAGTTACTAAGGCTGTATGATACTACTGTAAACATTTCGTTAAGTTTACTGCTTTTTTACACTGTTTTGCAGAATTTGTGCAGCTTTTTTTCTCTTAAAGGCACAGTACCGTTTTATTTCTAAGTGTTCTTTACTTTGATTACAGTGTTTTCCAAGCTTGCTTGTTACATTACTAGCCTGTTTAACATGTCTGACACCAAGGAAAATCCTTGTTCAATATGTTTGGAAGCCATTGTGGAACCCCCTCTTAGAATGTGTCCCAATTGTACTGATATGACTATAAACTATAAAGAACATATATTAGCACTTAAAAATAGAGCAATAGATGATTCTCAGTCAGAAGTAAATGAGGTTTCGCAATCTAGCTCTCCCCAAGTGTCACAACCAGTAACGCCCGCACAAGTGACGCCAAGTACCTCTAGTGCATCAAATTCATTTACTTTACAAGACATGCCACAGTTATGAATACAACTCTCACAGAGGTTTTATCCAAACTGCCTGGTTTACAAGGAAAGCGGGACAGCTCTGGGTTAAGGAAAAATGCTGAGCCGTCTGACGCTTTAGTAGCCATATCTGATATGTCCTCACAATGCTCTGAAGTAGGGGTAAGGGATTTGTTATCTGAGGGAGAAATTTCTGATTCAGGAAAGACGCTTTCTCAGACAGATTCTGATATGACGGCCTTTAAATTTAAGCTTGAACACCTCCGCTTATTGCTCAGGGAGGTATTAGCTACTCTAGATGATTGTGACCCTATAGTGGTCCCAGAGAAATTGTGTAAGATGGATAAATACTTAGAGGTTCCTGTTTACACTGATGTTTTTCCAGTCCCTAAGAGGATTGTGAATATTATTGCTAAGGAGTGGGATAGACCAGGTATTCTGTTCTCTCCCCCTTCTGTTTTTAAGAAAATGTTTCCCATATCTGACACCATGTGGGACTCGTGGCAGACAGTTCCTAAGGTGGAGGGAGCTATTTCTACTCTGTCTAAGCGTACAACTATACCTATTGAAGACAGTTGTGCTTTCAAAGATCCTATGGATAAAAAATTAGAGGGTCTCCTGAAGAAAATTTTTTGTTCATCAAGGTTTTCTTCTCCAACCTATTGCGTGCATTGTTCCTGTATCTACTGCAGCTGCTTTCTGGTTTGAGGCTCTAGAAGAGGATCTTCAGATGGAGACTCCATTAGAGGAAATTATGGACAGAATTAAGGCCCTTAAGTTGGCTAATTCTTTTATTACAGATGCCGCTTTTCAACTGGCTAAATTAGCGGCAAAGAATTCAGGTTTTGCCATTTTAGCACGCAGGGCGTTATGGCTTAAATCCTGGTCTGCTGATGTGTCATCTAAATCTAAACTTTTGAACATCCTTTTCAAAGGAAAGACCCTATTCGGGCCTGAACTGAAAGAGATTATTTCAGACATCACTGGAGGGAATGGTCATGCCCTCCCTCAGGATAGATCAAATAAGATGAGGACCAAACAAAATAATTTTCGTTCCTTTCGGAACTTCAAGAGTGGTCCCGCTTCAGCTTCCTCTGCTGCAAAGCAAGAGGGGAATTTTGCCCAATCCAAGTCAGTCTGGAGACCTAACCAGGCTTGGAACAAGGGTAAACAGGCCAAGAAGCCTGCAGCTGCCTCTAAGACAGCATGAAGGGGTAGCCCCTGATCCGGGACCGGATCTAGTAGGGGGCAGACTCTCTCTCTCTCTTCGCTTAGGCTTGGGCAAGAGATGTTCACGATCCCTGGGCTTTAGAAAGGGGAGATTTCACTTTTCTGTGTAGAAGACCATGGGGGTGATCCGCCCAGTCCCAAAAGAGGAGCAGGGGCTAGGATTTTACTCAAACCTGTTTGTGGTTCCCAAAAAAGAGGGACCTTTCAGACCAATCTTGGATCTCAAAATTCTAAACAAGTTACTCAAAGTTCCATCATTCAAAATGGAGACTATTCAGACCATTCTACCTCTGATCCAGGAGGGTCAATATATGACCACCGTGGACTTAAAGGATGAGTATCTACACATCCCTGTTCACAGAGATCATCATCGATTTCTCAGATTCACCTTTCTAAACAGGCATTACCAGTTTGTGGCCCTTCCCTTCAGGTTGGCCACGGCTCCCAGAATTTTCACAAAGGTGCTAGGGTCCCTTCTGGCGGTTCTATGACCATGGGGCATAGCAGTGGCGCCTTATCTAGACGACATCTTAATTCAGGCGTCAACTTTCCAGTTAACCAAGTCTCACACGGACATCGTGTTGGCTTTTCTGAGATCTCACGGGTGGAAGGTGAACATAAAAAAGAATTCTCTCTTCCCCCTTACAAGAGTTTCCTTCCTAGGGACGCTGATAGACTCGGTAGAAATGAAAATATTTCTGACGGAGGTCAGAAAATCAAAGCTCTTAACCACTTGCCGAGCTCTTCGTTCCATTCCTCGGCCATCAGTGGCTCAGTGTATGGAGGTAATCAGACTCATGGTAGCGGCAATGGACATAGTTCCTTTTGCCCGCCTACACCTCAGACCACTAAAAATATGCATGCTAAAACAGTGGAATGGGGATTATGCAGATTTGTCTCCTCAACTGCATCTGGACCAGGAGATCAGAGATTCTCTTCTCTGGTGGTTGTCTCAGGACCACCTGTCTCAGGGAATTTGTTTCCGCAGGCCAGAGTGGCTCATTGTAACGACAGATGCCAGCCTGCTAGGCTAGGGTGCAGTCTGGAACTCCCTGAAAGCACAGGGCTTATGGTCTCAGGAGGAATCTGTCCTCCCGATAAATATTCTAGAACTGAGAGCGATATTCAATGCACTTCAGGCGTGGCCTCAGCTTGCTGCTGCCAAATTCATCAGGTTTCAGTCGGACAACATCAGGACTGTAGCTTATATCAATCATCAAGGAGGAACAAGGCGTTCTCTAGCGATGATGGAGGTAACCAAAATAATCCGATGGGCAGAGGATCACTCTTGCCATCTCTCAGCAATCTACATCCCAGGAGTAGAGAACTGGGAGGTGGATTTCCTAACGCGTCAGACTTTTCATCCGGGGGAGTGGGAACTCCATTCAGAGGTAATTTGCCCAGCTGAATCAGCTATGGGGCACACCAGAATTGGATCTGATGGCGTCCCGACAGAATGCCAAACATCCTCGTTACGGGTCCAGGTCCCGGGATCCCAAGGCAGTACTGATAGATGCTCTAGCAGTGCCTTGGTCCTTCAATCTGGCCTATGTATTTCCACCGTTTCCTCTCCTCCCACGTCTGGTTGCCAGAATAAAGCAGGAGAGAGCTTCGGTGATTCTGATAGCACCTGCATGGACACGCAGGACTTGGTATGCAGACCTAGTGGACATGTCCTCGGTTCTACCGTGGACTCTGCCAATGAGGCGGGACCTTCTAATCCAAGTCCATTCACGCATCCAAATCTAATTTCTCTGCATCTGACTGCTTGGAGATTGAACGCCTGATTCTATTAAAACGTGGTTTCTCTGAGTCGGTCATTGATACCCTGATTCAGGCTAGAAAGCCTGTCACCAGGAAGATCTATCATAAGATTTGGCGCAAATATCTTTATTGGTGTGAATCCAAAGGTTACTCGTGGAGTAAGATTAGGATTCCTAGAATATAGTCTTTTCTCCAAGAAGGTTTGGAGAAGGGATTATCAGCTAGTTCCTTAAAAGGACAAATATCTGCTTTGTCTATTCTTCTACACAAACGTCTGGCAGATGTCCCAGACGTTCAAGCATTTAGTCAGGCTTTGGTCAGAATCAAGCCTGTATTTAAAGCTGTTGCTCCGCCATGGAGCCTAAACTTAGTTCTTAAAGTTCTTCAAGGGGTTCCGTTTGAACCTATGCATTCCATGGATATTAAGCTTCTATCTTGGAAAGTTTTGTTTTTAGTAGCTATCTCTTCGGCTCAAAGAGTTTCTGAGCTATCTGCTTTAGAGTGTGATTCCCCTTACCTTGTTTTGCATGCAGATAAGGTGGTTTTGCGTACCAAACCTGGGTTTCTTCCTAAGGTTGTTTCTAATAAGAATATCAATCAAGAAATTGTTGTTCCTTCACTGTGTCCTAATCCTTCATCAAAGAAGGAACGTCTGTTGCACAATCTGGATGTGGTTCGTGCTTTAAAGTTCTACTTACAAGCAACTAAAGATTTCCGTTAAACATCTTCATTGTTTGTTGTTTATTCTGGTAAGCGGAGAGGTCAAAAGGCTACGGCAAACCTCTCTTTCCTTTTGGCTGAAAAGCATCATCCGTTTGGCCTATGAGACTGCTGGACAGCAGCCTCCTGAAAGAATTACTGCTCATTCTACTAGAGCTGTGGCTTCCACATGGGCTTTTAAAAATGAGGTTTCTGTTGAACAGATTTGTAAGGCGGCGACTTGGTCTTCGCTTCATACTTTTTACAAATTTTACAAATTTGATACTTTTGCTTCTTCGGAGACTATTTTTGGGAGAAAGGTGCTACAAGCAGTGGTGCCTTCCGTTTAAGGTCCCTGTCTTGTCCCTCCCTTCATCCGTGTCCTAAAGCTTTGGTATTGGTATCCCACAAGTATGGATGAATCCGTGGACTCTATACATCTTACAAGAGAAAACAATTTATGCTTACCTGATAAATTTATTTCTCTTGTGATGTATCGAGTCCACGGCCTGCCCTGTTTATTAAGACAGGCATATATATTTTTATTTGAAAACTTTGTCACCACTGCACCCTATAGTTTCTCTTTTTTCTTCCTAGCCTTCGGTCGAATGACTGGGGGGTGGAGCTAAGGAAGGAGCTATATAGACAGCTCTGCTGTGGCTGCTCTCTTTGCCACTTCCTGTAGGGAAGGAGAATATCCCACAAGCATGGATGAATCTGTGGACTCGATACATCACAAGAGAAATAAATTTTTCAGGTAAGCATAAATTTTGTTTTTCCCTGTCCCGGAGGCCCAGCTAGAGTTGTGGGGGACCATTCCCCAAGGTGGATGGGGCCATCTCCACACTCGTTAAGCGCCTGGCGATTGCTTTAGAGGATAGTTCTTCGTTCAAGGAGCCTTTGGATAAGAAGTTGGAAAACATGTTGCTAAAGATGCATCAACACACGGGGTTTGTTTTTCAACCGGCAGCCGCGGTTGCTGGAGCTGTGTCATATTGGTGCAATTAATTATTTGATATGATTGAGGGTGAACCCTCTTTCGAAGAGGTGCAGGAAAATATTAAGGTCCTAAAGGTGGCCAATTCTTTCATTTGTAATGCTAATATGCAGATTATCCGCCTGAATGCCAAGGTGTCAGGTTTTTTCACGCAGAACTCTGTGGCTAAAATCTTGGTCAGCGGACATGACCTCTAAGACGAGGCTGTTGTCTTTGCCTTTCAAGGGCAAGATCCTGTTCGGTCCAGGTCTGGACTCTATCATGAAAAAAGAGAGAAAAAAGACGACGGCACTACTGGTGCTGTGTCCCTGTTACATTCCTATGTGTAAAAGGAGAAATATGTCATTTATTTATAATATACTCCGGGACTTAGGTGCTGTACACTGAGAGACAGACAGTAGAAAATCAATTGCAGATGCAATTGAAAGAATGTACTTGGGTAGCACTCAACAGCACAGAGTCAAGTAGATACTACATGTACCATACGTACGGGGAAAATATAATAAAATGAATTTGTGGTATTTATTGAGTTATGTACTTAACATCACATTATATAATACCCGGTATTCAAGTCGACATGACCAGTGACCCTCCCCTCACTAGCTATAATATCTGATCCTATTGTGATAGTTGTTCTAAGGGCGTAGTTATGTTAATCTTGATCCGTGTAACGATAACGGTATACTGCTTCAAGTAAGCAAGCGGTCTTGTGATCACACACTGCCCTGATTTAAAAGTTACAGTCACAGGTAAATATAAATTTATTGGAATAAATAATAAGTAAAGGTGTGATAGAATATTCTAATACTCTTGTGTATTCGGTTCAGGCAAATTATAAGATATTGTGTTATAATTAAATGATAGCTGGTATATGCTTTCTGGTAACTTGTATGCACCGTTTTTAATGTGCCACTGTTTTTAATATACCACAGATTTTCTTATCATCATTCGGTTCGTTATACAAGCTGGCATTGCATTCTATCCGCCACTTATTCGGCGTCAGTATTCACCCGGTACCTGATTCACAGGTTTATTAGAAGGTATCTTATGCGCCCCCTTATACTTGTATGTACAAAAAGTGTGATCAGGTGAGATATGGGGTATTTACCTTAGGATCTGTTTTTTATGCAAGTTTGCTGAGAGTTCGAATGTTGCATTAAGGTAGGGGAAGCGCTGATATATTTAGGGTCTTGGTAGTTAGATTAATCTACTGAGTCAACCCCGGTTTCAGTCTAGGCTCCCCGCTCTACTTGTAATAAAGCAGACCAGCAATTAAATAACCTAGGGAGAGTTAATTCCCCACTCTTACTCAGGTAATTAATCTAGGTATAGCTAGTAGTCGGTAATGATAGAGGGTACTTGTTTGTCTTGCGGTGTTAGTTGCGATACACAGCTCGGGTGAGCCCTAATTCAAGCATTAACACAAACACACTGGTTTTAAATTAAATTCTAATAAGCCATTCATTCAGCACATCAC
Source organism: Bombina bombina (assembly GCF_027579735.1). Classification (NCBI taxonomy): domain Eukaryota; kingdom Metazoa; phylum Chordata; class Amphibia; order Anura; family Bombinatoridae; genus Bombina; species Bombina bombina. The sequence goes on along the minus strand of NC_069506.1, from coordinate 334,093,545 downwards.
ACTGCTGCTTAAGTTAAAAAGGAGAAAAAATCTCCGGCTGCCCTGACATGTTTCGCCTTACGGCTTTGTCAAATTAAAACCAGTGTGTTTGTGATAGAATGCAATGCCAGCTTGTATAACGAACCGAATGATGATAAGAAAATCTGTGGTATATTAAAAACAGTGGCACATTAAAAACGGTGCATACAAGTTACCAGAAAGCATATACCAGCTATCATTTAATTATAACACAATATCTTATAATTTGCCTGAACCGAATACACAAGAATATTCTATCACCCCTTTACTTATTATTTATTCCAATAAGTTTATATTTACCTGTGACTGTAACTTTTAAATCAGGGCAGTGTGTGATCACAAGACCACTTGCTTACTTGAAGCAGTATACCGTTATCGTTACACGGATCAAGATTAACATAACTACGCCCTTAGAACAACTATCACAATAGGATCAGATATTATAGCTAGTGAGGGGAGGGTCACTGGTCATGTCGACTTGAATACCGGGTATTATATAATGTGATGTTAAGTAAATAACTCAAATACCACAAATTCATTTTATTATATTTTCCCCGTACGTACTAGAGTCAGAATACACATTTATCACTACCTGACGGGAACTCAGTTACTTACATCGGTTCAAATTTATAACAGCTATTATCTATTACTGTTTATTGTTACTGGAGGCAGTACAGATGTAAATACCTCTATGAAGGGGAGAATTGTTCTGGT